>NC_066621.1:37415934-37605232 GCF_025201925.1 Gopherus flavomarginatus | reverse complement strand
CCCACTCACACGCACTGAGTGTAGAAAAGAAACTTTAATAAAAAGGAGGAAAATCACCTTATATTAACTTGGGAAAACACCACAATCAGGATTCATAACACAACACTATGAGCAAAACACCCACCCACAGCGTGCTGGGCAGTGGCCTTTTGCCTCAGGCTCTTAAATCCAGACACCAAAAGCTCTTTGGATGTGCCCCTCCCTTCACTGCACCTCACTCACAGCTGCTGTGCTGGGTCAATGAAAACCCAGAGTTCACCTCTCACCTCCCAGGGGGAAAGCCCCTTTCTCCCTCTGCTGTCTGGCCACATTGCTGGTCACTTGCCGTTCCAGCCTGTCACCGCTCTGCTGGCCACCCTCTCTCCTCTGGGATGTCTTGTGGTCCCACCAGGAGCTGAGCAGACTGCCTAAAAGTAGCAGCTACCAGAGCCCAAACAGTAGCCCCATCCCTTCCACTCCAGGCCATGACCCTGCACCACCCTTTCTCCCCAAGGCCCCACTCCTATGCTGCCTCCTTCCCCAAGACCCCGCCTCCCGCTTACTGATCTTCGCCCCCTCCCCACTCACTTGCTCTTACAGTCATCACAAAGTGGTAAGGCAGAGCCCTCCCATTTTTAAAAGTCCTGGGGTGTTGTTCCCCCCTGTTCAAGCACCCCTGGGGCCCTGCACTTCACACAGCTCTCCCTGATTTCAGCTGTTAGTGAGGGAGCCTCACTGCTAGCACAGACTGGGCAATTTCTTGTATGAGAGACACTGTCCCAAAGCAGGACTAATGCTTAGACCTGGTTATCAGTGATTTCAGATCTGTTGGTCTGCAGCAAGAGTCTACATTGAGTCTTAATCAGCTCTGTTATTACACAGAGAAGAACAAAAGGGTCAAATGGTGCCTGGAATCCTTAAGAAGAATCCACCCCACCAAGTACAACACTTGTTGCTACCCGCTCTCAATTCCACTGAGAATGTTTTGGGGTCACTCCTTGCCTTTATCAACCTAGTGGTCTGGGAGAACAGCAATTAACAGGTGCTCCAGTGGTGCAATTGGTTAGCACACAGTACTTATAAGGCAGTGATGAGAGGAGCTATGCTGAGGCTGTGAGTTGAAACCTCCCCGGGAGCCCTGGTTTTCATTAACCAAGTGGTGTCACCCCCTCATTTGGCCCTGCGGAATGTAGAATGCTAGCCCCCTGAGGAGGAGAGGAGTCAAAAATGCCCCCTTCACTTATTATCTCCTCTCCAGAGTGCAGGTCAGAGTATACAATCCTTTCTGCCCCACCAGCCCCAGGTCACTCCACTTCCTGCAACCTGGTAACACTAGTCTACAATTTTTGAGAAGTCATCTGCTTCAGAGATAAAATGTGATATTTATTATGTATTTTGATTTGCTGAATTCAAATATAACAATTAAAACAACTGATTGGCTACTGTTTCTAAGGTATTTAAGTTTTTACATTTTATGTCTATGCATATTGTGTAAATAGTAGAGTTTTAATCATAAATTGTAAACCTAGGTCTTTTTATGTGTTTATGGTTGCTTTACATGATAATATTTCACCTGTCCTATTTATGTAACACTTTAAAAATCAGCAAAAGGGTTATATAAATAAAATTTATTATGAAACAAAAGGCAAAAAACTATTATGTACATAGTTTAGTCCTATTCAGTGTCTACTCGGCGCTTCTTGGCTTGTCTCTTGTATTCATTAAATGGAGTATCTCTTGTCACTGTCCAGCAATAGTCTGCAAGCATTGATGGACTCCATTTGCACTGATAGCCTGCCAGGAGATTCCACTGCTGTAGTCTGGAGCCCAACAGCTCTCCCTTACTCTTGGGTAGTTCCAAATCCCTGACAATGTCCTTCAGTTCACCTTGTGTTATGAGGTGTGGTTCAGAGGAGGAGGATGGGAGAAAATGTGGGTCCTGTGACATTGAAGTTTCAGGACCAGAAGTTTCATCCTCTTCCTTATCTGACTCAAGTGAGAATGATTCTGGTGCATCAAGAACCAGCAGTCCTTCTCTGTGGGGTACTGGGCGTATAGCTGATGGAATGTTTGGATAATGCACAGTCCACTTTTTCTTCTTTGACACACTTTTCCCACTTTTCCCAAAAGGCATAGATTTCCTTTTCCTGTTCAACCACTGGAGAAGATTTGTTGCACAAGTGTTGCAGCATATGTGTGGGGCCCACCTCTTGTCCTGATCTCCAATTTTGCAGCCAAAAGAAAGGCTTTCTTAACCATAATGGTTATACTGTGTTTTTGTGATGCAAAAGTCACTTCACCACAAACATAGCAGAAGTTATCTGAACTATTCACACAAGTATGAGGCATCTCTGTTCACTTTGGCTAAACAGAAATGTGTCCCTTTGCAAAATCAAACACTGACAAATAAGAAAGCAGGACACCTTATGATTTCTAGAGCTGATATAGGGCAATTTGTTCAGCAGAGTGATGTAAGCTTCGTTATGATTGCATCATCCATGACTTCTAGGAATAACATGATGCAATTCATATCATGTATGACACAATACCAGCTTCAGATTGCATCATTCATTGTTTTGCCTAAAAAGCAAGTACTGTCCAAACCCAGTCATAGATTTATTCACTGATCCAGTCAAAGATGTATTTTAGTCATTTCTGGTTTAAATTGAGATCCCTTCCCTTTATAACTCACTTATCCTCCGCCATTCACAAGTCAAGGGTCGTATATACTGACCCAATAGCATATCTTGAAAACTAGAGCCGATCAACAATTTTAAGCATCATTTTCGTTCTCAGTGACCCAGAATTAGTAAAGTTGGACTACATTTATTTCAGAAGCATTTTGGCTGTAGAGCAGTGTAATTGCAGGGCAGGCTGACCCCACACTCATGGGGTGGCGAGAAGTGGAGTGATCTGGCCCCAGCCTGCTGCACTCTGCTCCCAGTCTTGAAACTTGTGGGATGGGTGGGGGGGAAATGCCCCTCAACACTCACCAGCAGTGCAGCTGGGAGCTGGTGGAGCAGAGCAGGCTGGGTCCAGGTTATTCCACTTCCCACCGCCCAGTGAGTGCAGGGTGCACCTGATCTTCCTGCAGTCCACCGGGATGTAGCTCAGGGGAAGGAGTGGAGTTGGGGGGATGGGTTGGAGCAGTGGTGGGAAGAGGCGGGGTGGGGGTTTTGGGGAAGAGGCAGAGCAGGGGCAGCTTTCCTGGCCAGTTCAGCCAGCCAGGGGATCGGGCTGGCTGCTGGAGCATTACGCAGCTGTGTAGGGCACCAGGAAAAATGGGCAATTTGGTGCCTCCACATCCCTTAATCAGGCAGTGTCCCTGTAGTGTGTGCTGTCTTCATAGCTCCTTTCTCAATCTTTCTCACCCTCTTGTCTTGAGTCTCCTGTGTCTTTCTTTTCAAGCGCAGACTAACTGGCTGTTCAGAGGAGGGGAGGACCATGCCTATGTGTGGCCAGCAGACAGCGACAAAGACCCCTAGCCAGCCTGCTTCCTGCCATGCCAAACACACACTGAAGGCCACCCGCAGATCAGCATGCGGGGCGGCTGCGGATGCTCTGTGGCCAACATCAGAGGACGGTAAGAAAGCAGGGTCAGCCCCCCTGGTGGGGCCTCTAACCATTCCCACTCAAGGTGCTCACTTTGGCAGTGGGGCAGGAGATTTTACCCCAAGAGGCTTTTCCCCAGCTGGCGAGAAGCAGAGAAACACCAAAGCTCCCAAGGCGCTATGTAGCAAACCCCCTCAAGCACAGGGACAGAGGGAAAATGCTCCACACACTAGCCCGGGCAGCTGCTCATTTTCTTTGGCAAGTCAGGAATGGCAAAGGCTAGACTGGAAGCACCTGGGGCTCATGCCCCAGCCTTTGTGACCCACAAACCCCAACTCCTCCCTGTGGCTCTAGCTGAAGCCAGAGCGGCCAAGAAGAGGTTCCAGCCCAAAAGGGAGCAGGACTTTCAGCACAATGGTAAAACTGCACAAGAACAACCACAAAGGGACTCAAACCCTCAAATGCCTGATCCAGAGTCAGATGCTTTAGCCATTAGGCCATGGGGTCACATAAGAAAAATTTCTCCAAGTACTTCTTTGGAGAAGATGGACACTGTGTTTCTCAGACAGGTTATCTACTGAGGGGGGCTGAGACTCTCTGGGCACAAGAAGTCGAGTTCCCAGCGACATGTGAGACTTAATTCTATGGGGCCAGGTGCAGGACTTTGGCAGGGAGGCTTAGGCATGGGGGATTGAGGTGCAGCGAATGGACCGGCTGTCTAGGTGCAGAGATTTAGTCGCACTGAGGCACAGGAGGGAGGAAGAGGAGGAATCCTGCTGATGGACAGTGGCTTTGCAGAAAAAAGGGTGTTGATTCCCCCATCCTAAATGGGCTGGTTGGCTTGACCCTTCTTCCCTCTGTGGAACGGGGTGGGGACTGCAGCTCGCCCCTTGTGGGGCAGGAGGGCACAGGTGCAGGGCGCTGGGCTCCGATGCACCTGGAAAGCAGCTCCGGTGGGGTGGTGCAGGGCAGGGCCTGTGGTTTACATTCTGCATTGCCTGGTGCTAGGCTATTGCACAATCTCCAGTCACGCCACACAGCACACCCCAAGAGGCGGTGGGGGGCCAAGCAGATGATCCAGCACAAGGGGGAGAGGAAATGTGGTTGGGGGGAGGAAAGGTCTTCGGCTGCACTGGGGGAATGCAGAGCAGGGGTGACACCCCAGAAACCTGCAGCAAAGGGATGGACAGGTGGGCTGAGTGGATAGATGAGGCAGCAAGCCTGAGTGGGGTCTAATGGTCAGAGCAGGGTGGAGGTTGGGTTCTATCCCTGGCTCTGGGAGCAGAGGGGGGTCTAGAGGTAAGAGCAGGGGGACTGGGAGCCAGGACTCCTGGGTTCCATAGTGGCAACTGTTTTTTCCTGTCTCCCCTTCCCTGGAGATCCCAGCCCAGCCCCCTAGCAGAATCTGACTGGGGGAGGGGGTTGCTTTGCCACTCCAGACTTGTGATTAGAACCCCTCCTCCCACAGGCTCTGACATCACGGAATCTCGCCCCCCCCGCAAATCAAAAAGTAGGAGCCCCTCCCCACATGTGGAGGAAGCTAGTGAGTTTCTTGGGGGGTCTCTGGCAGAGGTGACAGCACCCACCAGACATCCACTCATGGTTGCAAGGAGACCCCCCTACACAGCCCCCTGCTATGAGGGGCTGGGGGTGTCCAGCCAGGGTCAGGAGGTGAGATGGCATCGCAGTGGCAGGAAAGGGGCAGAGCTGGGGGTGGTGCCAGGTCGGTGCTGGCTACACGGGGAAAAACCACACTGCTCCGTTACATATTTCCCAAGGTTATGGCTGAATACAGGGTTTGGAATGACTTCAGGGAAATATTTTGTTTCCAAACAGACTCAATATACCAAATGATGGTGCTAATATGCTCCCCCTGCGCCCCTCCCCCATTACTCCAGGATCTGAGCATCTTTCTAATTTGCAGGGTAGTTCTCCTCCCAGGCTTGTGTAAGAGCGGGAAGCACCACCAGCCCCATTTCCCGCACGGGAGAACTGAGGCCCAGAGAGGCTGAGTGATGTGCCCAAGGACACTTGGGAAGTCTGTGGCAGAGCAAAGCATGTTTCTGCCTCCCCTCTCCCTGGTTTGGCCTGCTGCTGGGTCACTGGTTGGTGCAGGGGCGGAAACTTGGGGGAAAGGGCAATGTGAGGGCAGGGGAGGGGTGTATTGGGGAGGGGCAATGCGAGAGTGGGGATTCGGGGGAAGGGGCAGAGTGAGGGTGGGGAAAAGGGGCAATGCGAGGGTGGTGCCTTGGAGGAAGGGGCAGGGCAGGGGCAGGACTTTAGGGAAAGGGGCAGGGATTAGGGGGAACAGGCAATGTGAGGCGGGGACCTCGGGGGTAGGGGCAGTGTGAGGGCAGGACCTCAGGGAAAGGGGGGGCAGGAGCAGGGCTTTGGGGGAAGGAGCAGAGCGAGGGGGGGCTCGGGGAATGAGGAGGATTAATTCAGTTCAGTGGCAGGTTTGTCTGTGGGTGACACTGTTAGTGCAGTGGGTGTTTAAAGCCGAGCTCACCCAAGGGAGGGGCTATATGGCTGGGGACAGCGGGAGTTAGAGAAGCTGACAAGTAGCCGGTTACAAGGCTCATCAGACACACACAGAAACTAGCTCACACCCTAGACGGGGGGGTTAAAGCCCCAGCAAACAAGGGGCACAGGGAACATCCCCACGGTGCAGACAAATGTATAAAGTCATCGGACAGAGACAGATCTGGCACTAAACTGCCCCGCACACAGGGCCGGCTCCAGGCCCCAGCACACCAAGCGCATGCTTGGGTTGGCATGCCGCTGGGAGCACTCTGCCAGCAGGCTGCTCCGGTGGCCCTCCCGCAGGCGTGCCTGTGGAGGGTCCGCTGGTCCCGCAGGACTGGCAGAGCACCCCCCGCAGCGTGCCACCGTGCTTGTGGTGGCGAAATGGCTACGGCCGGCCCTGACTGCAGCCCAGAGCTCCTGAGCTCATGTGATCCGCCAGCCTCAGCCTCCCCAGGAGCTGGGATCACAGGCACCAGCCATGGTGCCCAGCTGGTTTTGCTGTCTTGCAGCTCAAGCTTTAAACTCTGCTTCTGAGCTCTGTGCCTTGGCCAGATGGGGACAGCCTGGAACTGGGTAATGCTCCTGCTTCCCCCACCCCGTCTCATGTCGGGCTGCAGGCATCGCTGTCCTCCCAGATAAGATCCCGGATATTTCGGTGTCCCCACCCCCCGTCCAGGAACCCAGATGTCCGGATGCCTCTGCTCCCCATACAGAATCCTGGATGTGTGGGTGTCCGTCCTCTGCAGAGGATCCCGGAGTGTGGATGCCCTTGTCCCCTCCTACAAGATCCTGGGTGTGTGGGTGCCACTCTCTCCCCATAGAAGATTTTCGGGTGGGTGGCTGGATGCCCCTCTTGCCCTTACAGCATCCCTGGTGCACAGGGGCCTCCCTCCAACCCAACTCAGGGTCCCTGGGGTGTGAGTGCTCCCATCCCCCGATACAGGCGGGGGCGAGGGGGTATAACTGGCTCTCACTCTCCCGCCCTGGCGGTGCTACAGCAGCTGTTCACAGGGGCAGCAATCCCACTGTCAACCTGCAGCTTTAACCTGCTCCAGGGATGACCTACTTCATCTCTCCTTTGGGAACCTGGGGACCCCAAACTTCCCAGAATCACTTTATTGACTCCAACCTTAGCACAGACACTGCTCAGCATGGCAGGGTGCAGCTCTGAATTCCGTCTGATTGCCTCAGCCTCCTACTGCACAGCAAGGATTATACGCAAGAGCCTTTGTGCCCCGCGTGTCCAGCCAGGACTGTCCCAGCTCCAGCTTTCAACTCTGCTTGTGAGCTCCCCTCTCCGGACAGACGGGAGCAGCACTAAGGGTCTTTAATCTAAACGCTGTTTGCATTCGACCCTTCAGATTGCAGATTATAACCCACGGACAGTTCTCTGAGTGCAGCCAAATCCTTCCTCAAACTAAACAGAAGCTCCCTTGGAAAGATCTGGATTTTTGCCTTTAAAAACAAAGAAAATGTGCATTGTTCTCAGGGCCGGCTCCAGGCCACAGCGCGCCAAGCACGTGCTTGGGGCGGTATGCCGTGGGGGGCGCTCTGTCAGTTGCCGGGAGGGTGGCAGGTGGCTCCAGTGGATCTCCCGCAGGTGTCCCTGCGGAGGGTCTGCTGGTCCCGCGGCTTCCGTGGAGCATCCGCAGGCACGCCTGCGGGAGGTCTACCAGAGCCGCGGGACCGGCAAGCGGCAGAGCACCCCCCGTGGAGTGCCGCCGTGCTTGGGGCAGCGAAATTGCTAGAGCTGGCCCTGATTGTTGTTCTGTTTACAGCGAGAGACTGAAGAAGCTCCATTGATTTCATTGACTGGCGGTTAAGAGGCGATTTAATCACTGTTTTAAATATGTTTTACAAATTCCCAGAGGGGGGAATATGTGATTTTAAAAGGTCTTTAATTCATCAGAGGAAGATTGAACAAGACCTCATTGGCCTGCAGTCGATGTCACAAAATCCCAACTGGAAATGACCATTTTTGAACCATGAGGCTGATTATCTAGAGGAACAAGCTCCGCAAGGGAGGTGGTAAATTCCCCATCAGTTGCAGTTTGTAAATCAACATTGCAGCCCTTGCTGCAAGATACCTGGCGTGTGGGTGTCCCTGTTCCGCGTTTCAGGGTCCCTGGTACATGGTGCCTCCCTTCCACCAGTTCAGGATCCCCACAATGGGTGCTCCCATCCCCCCATACAGCCTCTGCGGGGGAGGGGAGGTGTATAAAAAGAGACCGTGTCTCACCATCTTGCCCAGGCTACGCTGCAGAGGCTATTCACAGGCACGATCCCACTACTGATCAGCATGGGAGTTTTGACCTGCTCCATTTCTGACCTGGACCGGTTCACCCCTCCTTAGGCGACCTGGGGACCCCAAGCTTCCCAGGGATCACCATATTGATGCTGAACTTAGTGCAGACACCTGATCGGCACAGCCCACTACAGCCCAGAACTCCTGAGCTCAAGCGATTCGCCGGCCTCAGCCTCCCTAGGAGCTGGGATGACAGGCACCAGCCAAAATGCCCGGCTGACTTTACTTACTACCAGCTCCAGTTTTAACCTCTGCTTGTGAATAATGTGGCCAGACAGGGGCAGACTGCAACTGGGCTAATGTTCCTGCCTCTGTAGAGTATCTCAGATGTGTGGGCTTCGCTATCCTTCCCAGATAAGATCCTGGATGTTTCGGTGCCCTCTTGCCCCTGTTCAGGAGCCCATGTGTCTGGGTGTCCATATCCGTCCATACAGAGTCCTTATTGCCTGTGCCTCTGTAGAGCACCCTGGGTGTGCGGGTGCCTCTATCCCTCCCATAAAGGATCCTGGCTGTGCGGGTGCCTGTGATATTATCTGATAAAATATGACTATGTAGATCATTGTTGCTACCACTGTTATATAATCACAACAAATATTGTCCAAAGTGTGGCATGTAAGATGTCTATGGAAAGGTTATCATAGAATCATAGACTATCAGGGTTGGAAGGGACCTCAGGAGGTCATCTAGTCCAACCCCCTGCTCAAAGCAGGACCAATAGCAACTAAATCATCCCAGCCAGGACTTTGTCAAGCTGGGTCTTCAAAATCTCTAAGGATGGAGATTCCACCACCTCCTTAGGGAACCCATTCCAGTGCTTCACCACCCTCCTCGTGAAATAGTGTTTCCTAATATCCAACCCAGACTTCCCCCACTGCAACTTGAGACCATTACTCCTTATTCTGTTATCAGGTACCACTGAGAACAGTCTCAATCCATCCTCTTTGGAACCCCCTTCAGGTAGTTGAAGGCTGCTATCAAATCCCCCCTCAGTCTTCTCTTCTGCAGACTAAATAAGCCCAGTTCTCTCAGCCTCCTCTCGTAAGTCATTTGCCCCAGCCCCCTGATAATTTTCATTGCCCTCTGCTGGACTCTCTCCAATTTGTCTACATCCCTTCTGTAGCCGAGGGACCAAAACTGGATGCAATACTCCAGATGTGGCCTCACCAGTGCCAAACAGAGGGGAATCATCACTTCTGTCAATCTGCTGACAATGCTCCTACTAATACAGCCCAATATGCCGTTGGCCGTCTTGGCAACAAGGGCACACTGCTAACTCATATCCAGCTTCTCATCCACTGTAATCCCCCAGATCCTTTTTTGCACAACTGCTGCTTAGCCAGTAGGTCTCTAGCCTACAGCAGTGCATGGGATTCTTCTGTCCTAAGTGCAGGACTCTGCAATTGTCCTTGTTGAACCTCATCAGATTTCTTTTGGCCCAATCCTCCAATTTGTCTAGGTCACTCTGGACTCTATCCCTACCCTCCAGCATATCTATCACATCAGTGTCATCTGCGAACTTGCTGAGGGTGCAATTAATCCCATCATCCAGATCACCAATAAAGATGTTGAACAAAACCGGCCCCACGACAGACCCCTGGGGCACTCTGCTTGCTACCAGCTGCCAAATAGACATCAAGCCATTGATCACTACCCATTGAGTCTGACAATCTAGCCAGCTTTCTATCCACCTTATAGTCCATTCATCCAATCCATACTTTTTTAAACTTGTTGGGAAGAATACTGTGGGAGATCATATCAAAAGCTTTGCTAAAGTGAAGATATATCATATCCAGTGATTTCCCCATATCCACAAATCCAGTTATCTCCTCATAGAAGGCAGTCAGGTTGGTCAGGCATGACTTGTCCTTGGTGAATCCATGTTTACTGTTCCTGATCATCTTCCTCACCTCCAAGGGCTTGAAAATGGATTGCTTGAGGACCTGCTCCATGATTTTGCCAGGGACTGAAGTGAGGCTAACTGGTCTGTAGTTCCCCGGATTGTGTTTCTTACCTTTTTTAAATATGGCCACTATATTTGCCTTTTTCCAATAGTCCAGGACCTCCCCCGATCACCACAAATTTGATGATGTGCGGAATATGATTATGCTACTTGTATGCATGTATCACGTTTGTAACTGAAGTTATGAATATTAACTCTGTACCTGTATTTCAAATGTTTGTTCCTGTGGTAACACCCAGAAGGTATTTAGCCTGCACATCTTGAAGGGACCATTGAAGTTAAATGGCCCATTCAGGAATACTTAACTCACAATGGACCTTGGAAGATAACCATCCATACCTGATGGGACTTTCATATGAAGGTTCTATTGAGGGCCTTGTCTACACTGAGAAGTTTCTGTGTATAAAGCACCTAACCAGCCAATGGATTGTTACACAAAAGAGCTCAGATTTTGACCCTCTAGGACAGGGAGGAAGGGACAAACTTAATCCTGCTAATGGAAGCCACAGGTTAAACATTAAATGCCAAAACCTCAATGACATTGAACCAAAGATGTGACGTGACAAAAATATTTGTAAATGTACACGTGATATATTTGATGATAATATTATTGCTGTTAACTTTTGTGACTTTTGTTTCTGATACCAAAAACTATAAAAATGTACAATGTGCATGAGCTTTTGGGAAAACCCTTAAGCATGTTGGGAACTCACTATGTGCTAGACACCATTATGGTTATGCTGTGTCATTACCTGACAACACACTTTATGTTAAAAGACCTCGTGAGACTAATGTTTCACAGCTAGTGCCTGTAACCAGTCTTAAAACGCTGCAGAGCAGAGAAGACATTAGAGACCTAATGGGCAAAACACCCTGTTGCTTTCATGGCTAAATGCCAAGTTTCCTACACTCTGGAGAACAGTAATAGCTACATCAGTGGTCTGCAATGTTTTTAAGGTCACTTTTTCAATTTAAGCACAGTCCAGGATCTACCTGAAAGACAATGTAGAAATAACAGTAATCACACAAAGCAAACACCCTTGCCCCACTCCTGCCCCAGCCCCAGCCCCGCTCACTCGAGGATCCTGAATTGTGGGGGAGGGATGCACCCATGCAACAGGGATCTTGAAAAGGAGAAACACAGACACCAACATAGCTGGTGTCCTGTACTGGAGGCTGAAGTTGGAAGTGGGAGAATGTGGAACCAGCCGGGCACTGTGGCTGGTGCCTGTGATCCCAGCTCCCAGGGAGGCTGAGGCCAGCGGATTGCTTGAGCTCAGGAGTTCTGGGCTGCAGCAGGCTGTGCCGATCGGGTGTCTGCACTAAGTTTGGCATCAATATGGTGATGCTTGGTGTCCCCAAGTTGCCTAAGGAGAGGTGAACTGGCCCAGGTTGGAAATGGAGCCAGTCAAAACTCATGTGCTGATCAGGAGTGGGATTGTGCCTGTGAATAGCCACTGCAGTGTAGCCTGGGTGAGACACAGTCTCTTTTTACACACACACACCCTCCACAGAGCCTGGAGAGGGGGATGGGAGCACTCACACAATGGGGATCCTGACTTGGGGGAAGGGACGCCCCCCTGCCACACAGATCTTGAAAAGGGGAACAGTGACACCCACACACCACAGAGCCTGGAGGGGGGCAGGGGAATCACACACAGGAGCTAGTTCATGGGATGGGGGACATACCCATATGCTCCATTGCACCATTCTTAATGAGAAGAACGGGGACATCCACACAACAGGGATCCTTAACGGGCTAGGGGACACCCACACACTCCACTATTAACCAGGAGGGACAGGGGCACCAGACACCCCCAGTAGTGTGGAGAACACCCACATCCACCGGATTCCTCATGGCTAAGGCAGAGGCACCCAAACACCAGGGATTGTAATGGGGCCCAGAGCACCCACACACCAGGGATTGTTAAGGGTTGAAGAGACAGGGACACCCACACACACTGAGATCACATCCTTGAAGGAATCCAAACACCCCACAGAAGGACCTGGTCTGTTCCATGATGGCAGCCCAGCCTGGGTGAGTCAAAGTCTCTTTTTATACCGCCACACACCAGAGATCCTGACTAGGGGAAGAGAGACACCCACCCACCAGAGATCCTTAATGGTCTAGGGTGCACCCACACACCAGGCATTCTTATGGGTAGGAGGAATGGAGACAGTCATACACACTGAGATCACTTCCTCCCAGGAGCCTGGGCCAGACAGGGAGACACAGTCCCCCCTTTACATATCTGCCAAACAACCTTCCTCTCACTCCCTCCACACACACTTCTTATTTGAAGGTGAAGGGAGGGAAATCACATAGAGGATTCTTAACTGGGGAACTTGGGCTACCCACTTACCACCAGAGATTCTAAGGGTAGGAGGAACAGGGACTCCAACCTCTGTAGCATGGGAGTGGGTTGCCTGCCGGGATCATCTGGGCATATTTCACCTGGTCAGTTCCCTGCCATTGCCTTGCGGGGTCCTTGTTCGCTGCCTCTGGTACCCAGTTTAGCCTCCTTCCTGAGGGCTGAAAGGCTTTGATCTATCTAAGGTCTTTGGGATCAATATGTGCACTGTCCTGTGTCATACGGGGGTCCGACTAGCTGAGCTAATGGCCCCTTCTGCCCTTAAACTCCATGAAAACATTTCCCTGGTTTCTCCTTGCGCCTGTCAGACACCACAGGGAGGGGCCCAAGAGAAGATCCTGGACACAGCGCTCTGGCTCTTACTTTACTTGGTGACGTCAGCGCTTTCCTAGCAAAGCTGCTGCTAAAGCGCTGGATTTGGGGAACTGTTCGCTTCGGTTCAGAGATCTGCCTGCGGGGTGTTAACCTGCCACGAGGAGGTTGTGGGAAATGCAACCAGCAGCGGGAGGCATTGGCTGAGCTCCAGGCTGCCCCCGTGTGGCCAAAGCTTAGAACTGAGCAGCGGAGTTTAAAGCTGGCGCTGGGACGGACCTGGAGGCTCTTGCATGTAATCCTGGCTATGCACTAGGAGACTGAGCGTACCTGATGCCGGCGTTCAGGGCTGCATCCCGGGGTGCTGAGCAGGTGTCTGTGCTCAGGTTGGCCTCTCTACGGTGCTTTCTCGTAAGTTTGGGGTCGCCAGGTTCCCTAGGGAGCCAGGCAGGGAAGCTGTGAAAACTCTGGTACCAATTGACAGTGGGACTGCTCTGTGGAGAGCTGCTGTGGCCCCGCCAGGGAGAGCCGGTCTCTCTTTATGCAGCCCCTCCCGCATTCCTCAGGACGAGGGTTGGGCTCAAAGAGCCGTGCCCCGTGTTTTCACCTCCCTGTGGAGCGCACAGTGCAAATAACCCTCAGCCCATCAGCTCAGTTCCAGGCTCCACTTCCACCCGCTCAGAGCGCAGAGCTCCCAGGTTGAGCCTGAAATTATAAGTGTGAGAGTCTGCCACCAGCTGGGCACCGTGGCTGGTGCCTGTGATCCCAGCTCCTGGGAAGGCTGAGGCTGGCGGATCGCTTGAGCTCAGGAGTTCTGGGCTGTAGTGGGCTGTGCCGGTCAAGTATCTGCACTAAGTTCGGCATCAATACGGCGATCCCTGGGGAGCTTGGGGTCCCCTGGTTGCCTAAAGAGGGGTGAACCGGCCCAGGTCGGGAACGGAGCAGGTCAAAACTCCCGTGCCAATCAGTAGTGGGATCGCGCCTGTGAATAGCCCCTGCAGCATAGCCTGGGCAGACAGCGAGACACGGTCTCTTTTTATACAGACACCCCCTGCAGAGCCTGGAGGGGGAGGGAATAGGAGCACCCAGACGATGGGGATTCTGACTTGGGGGAGGGACGCACCCAAGCAACACAGATCTTGAAAAGGGGAACAGAGACAGACCTGCCCCTCGCCCAGGGCCGGCAGCGCCTCCGGCGGCGGGATCTTCGGCCGCCCCGGTCCTCGCTCTCCCGCCCCCGCCCCGATCAGCTGCTTTGAGCAGGGGGTGAAAGGGGCGAAGCGGCGCAGCACGATCCTACGCGGGGCAGTTTAATACACCGCACGGGGGGGGGCACGGCGGGGATGAGGAGTTGGGGGGGAGGAGTCAGGTTGACCCAGGGACCCGCCCTTACCAGGCTCGAGAGGACGGAAGCGCCCCGGCGCAGGCTGGGAGTTGTAGTTCCTGGCTCTTCTCAGAGCGGAAGTGACGGACAGGTTGCTCAGACAACTGGGCCCTTCCCGGTGCACACTGGGAAGCGTAGTTCCCACTCACACGCTTCCTTCTATTGGAGGAGGGGCCGTAGCTCGTCACTTCGCCGCGCCCCTCCCCGCTCCCTGATTGGTGGAGAGAGCGCGGGACAGAGACTGCGCGTGGGGTGAGGCCCCGGTTCCCTCGCCCCGAGGTTTCGCTGCCGCCCCCCAGCCGCCCCCCACTGATTTCAATAGGAGTTAGGCGCCAAACCTAACTTAAGCACTACTGGTCTATTTCCCATTCCAATTTTCACCAAAACCAGTACGGTTCTGCTCACTGATGCCTAGAATATTCCTGGAATTTTGGAATTGACTGGATGTGGTGTTCACAAGTTCATGTTACAAACAGAGAAATGCCATCAAGTAGAGTGAAGAGCTCACATTACTCAGTAAACAAGTTTTCAAATGTTTTTCTCTCACAGATTGCTTCTTCAGATAAAGAATATTTCTTCTCCCAACCCACCCTGCCTCATACCTACAGTACCCCGCTTCAACAAGAGAGTTCAATGGTGTGAAAAGGTAATTTTAGGACAGGATTAAGGGGATCAGTGCAAACCAAGTGGTTTAAAAGTGGTGGGTGCAGTCAGTCATTACATGATGATGTATACAGTCTTTGACATCACACTGCATTGCCAAGGGCACAATAGTGACATCTCGTGCAGAGAAGTGTCAACAAGAAGTGGGCAGCATTATCTTCTGCAAATATAATCAACTTGTTTGTCTGAGTGATTGGCTGAATAAGATATTATATTACGCCCATAACATCACAGGCCATAGATGGTCAAAACACCTGACTTTATGGTCATTGCTGTGGTGATGGCACTTTCACATCACTGGTATCTGATGGCCATAGATGGTCAAACCTTTTGGGATTTTTCCTTATATGGACACTCAGAGCCACAAATAACAGGTGACCCATCTCAGCCAAGTAATAAAGAGATTGTGTGACATGCCAGCCAGCCTCTGCCTATAAAGGCTGGAGCTGCCAGCAGGGCCGGCTTTAGACCAATTCAACCAATTCCCCTGAATCGGGTCCCGCCCCAAGAGAGCCCTGTGGCCAAGCCTTAGTATGGCATACTGGCAAGAGCTGGTGCGCTGTACCGAGGTGGCTTGGCTTCCCCAAGGTGGGTATTTAAAGGGCCTGGGGCTCCTCTGCTTCTACCCCCCTGGCCTTTTAAATAGCCAAAGCAACCCTGGGGAAGCGGTGCAGCTTCGGCGGCTATTTAAAGGGCTGGGGCTGTAGAAGCAGTTGAGCCCTGGGCCCTTTAAATAGCCCCTGAACCCAGGCTGCTGCTGCTACCCTGGTGGTAGAGGGAGGAGGAGGGGACACGCACCGTACAGGGTGGGCTGCACCCCCTGTACCTAAACCCCCCTGTCCACAGCCAGTTCCTGCTGCACCCCCTGCCTGCACCAGCTCCGCACCCCCTGCCCTGCCTGACCAGCCCGTCTTCAGCCAGCCCCGCACTCCCTGCCCGCAGTCAGCCTGTCTCCTGCCCGCCCCTGCCGCACCCCGTCCTGCCCGCACCAGCCCTGCACCCGTTGCCCTGCCTGCAGCCAGACCCTACCTCCAGTCAGCCCTTGCCCTGCCTCCAGCCAACCACATGTCCACTGGTGCACTGCAGTACCCCGGGCAGTAACCCTGCATACCTACTTCAATGAGGTAGGCAGGGAGCAGCTGGGACCCACACATGTGCACACCCTAGGGTGACCAGACAGCAAGTATGAAAAATCAGGACAGAGCATGGGAGGTAATAGGATCCTATATAAGAAAAAGACCCCAAAATTGGAACTGTCCCAATAAAATCAGGACCTCTGATCACCCTAGCACACCCAAAGGGAGTGGCGAGGACCCACACGTGTGAAACGGAGCTCATTTCTAGTTCAGGCCCATCTTTTTAAATAAGAATTTTTAAGTAGGGTTAACATCTGTATTTTCTTGGACATGTCAGGCTTTTTGGTTCTTAAATTGCCATCCAGGAGGAAAATACGGATGTACGGTAACCCTATTTGTATAAAAAGTACATAATATGGCACATCCCTTAAATCAGAACTTTTTATAGGGAACCAGTTGCTAAGAAATGAAAGGCTTTTTTTTTTTACTTTTTTTTTTTTTTTTTTTTTTTAGTTATCCCAGCCGGGGCCCCGCCGAAAATGTTCGAATTGGGCCCAGCACTTCCTAAAGCCGGCCCAGGCTGCCAGTTCAACTCACGAGCTCCAGAAATCCCAACAAGAACAGGCTGGCTGCCTCCTGTAGGCAAGACTTGAAAGCCAGATGCCTAGTGTGATGGAAACAAATAGAAGGTGCAGAAGCTGTGACAGGTTAGATCACAAGGACCTCTGAAAGGGAGGGATGGAACTAGGGTTACCAGATAACAACTGTGAAAATTTGGGACAGTGGTGGGGGGTAATAGGAGCCTATATAAGAAAAAGCCCCAAATATCGGGACTGTCCCTATAAAATGGGGACATCTGGTCACCCTAGATGGAACATTTTTACAGTTCTTGGTAATAGCAACACATTAGTTAGAAAAATTACGTTAGCAATAACAACAAATTCATTGCAAGGGTCCACCTACAATCATTTTTGTCATCATGCCACACCTTTGACTCAATACTATTGGGGTTTGGGCCTTTTAGGGTTAACCTGTGGCTTCCCTTTGCATACTTCCTCCTTGTTCTGAAGGATCAAACCCTGATTTTTCTTGCTGAAGAGAATTCACTGGCTGATGGGGTGGGCTCTCTTTGCGAACAACCATTAGCAAGTCTTTCTTCTCCCTGCCAGGCAAGTAATTTGCATCAACACAGAAGCACAGACTGCTCACTTAAAGAATCAGAATAGAGACATTCCTGTTCCAACACCTTTGTCTTCCCAACCAGCTGGCCAAACACAGCCACTTGGTTATAGAGCTGCTCAACTTTCTTAACAGCTCTTACTCCATCTGAGACCTTTTCAAAGCTATCCACACTGGCTCTTTCAAAAGGAAAGTCAGTAGATTTTTACATATCTTCCTAAGCAGTCTTTAAAGGGTTAAGTCAGTCTGTGAGTTAATTAACTCTTTCTGGCCCTGTTGCCTTGCAATGAGATATTATATTACACCCATAGCGTCACAGGCCATATATGATCAAAACAGTCGTGGCCATGCTGGGACCAGGCTGGGCCTGGGGCACTCAGCTGGGGCCAGGTAGGGGCCAACGAAGCCAGGCCGGAGGGAGCCGCTCAGTCGGGAACGGACTGGAGGGATCCGTTGGGCTGGGCTGGGCTGGGCTGGGCCTTGCCATGCCTCCCTGGAGCCCTCCTCACGTTCCTTTCCCCTGGTACAGCCTTTGTTCCAGCCCAGGTGGTAGCTAGTGGATTTCTCATGATAGCTGCCCCATTTGTTCTCTTCCACTCAGATACAAAAGTGATACATTTATACAAATAGGATGACCGCGTTCAGTAGATTATAAGCGTTGTAATGATGCCTTACAAGAGACCTTTTGCATGAAGCATATTGCAGTTACATCATATTCACGCTCATTAGCATATTTTTATAAAATCATCTAGAATGGAACACGACAACAGCGAATACGACGACAGTGGAGACACCTCCAAAGAAATACCCTAGAGCCCTTGGGCCATCACGCTTCAGGAATGTGCGTGAGGTACTAGGAGACCTGGAGATGGGGGATGTCCTGCTGGCCGTAGGTCAGTGTTGTGAACCTCCAGTTGCTAGGCTGAGTTTATCTATCCCCTGGCAATAAAACTTTGTCTTGTTTTCACAGCCACTTTCAATCTCCTGGCTTCTACCCCCTACCCTGTTGTCAGGGCATTGTGCAGCACCCTTTCCAGCCTACCTGGGTGCAGGAGATGGAGGAAGAGAGCATCTGCCATCCAGCTCCATCCCATCTAGAGCAAGTGAGTGGAGGTCTCCAGAGCCATCGCCAGTGTGGTGGGAATGGCCCAGCAATAGGGCTCCCAGCCCTTCCCTTGCAGGAGTTTGTTCCCAACGTCGAGAGTCTTTGGGGAGGGCAGAACCTGCCAAGTGCTGAACACCCACAACCGCAAGCAGTGAAATCAGTGGGAACTGAGGGTGACTCCTCCCTCCTAGGATTGGCACCTTGTGAACGAACTTTCGTTGAGGACTATCCAGGTTCTGCTCTTTCTCTGGCCTGGGAAGGAGCGGGGCCTTCTGGGGTGGAGGGAGCTGCTTGTCCGAACTAATGGAGAGCCCCATTGCTCTGAAAGAACGAGACTCTCTCAGTTTCAGGGCCTTATTGGTGAGGGGGAACATTGGGAGCAGCCTGTGCTGTGAGCTGCTGCCAGTGGGTGTGGACGGCAGCCCCCCTGCCCTGGGGTGGGGTGTGTGGTGAGTAGGAATTGCCTCAGCAGAGGGGATGTAGGCAGGGGAGCAGGCAGGCCTGTTAATGAGAGGCTGTCTTGAGCCCGACTCATGGCTGCTCCCCACTCAGTTCCAGGATGGGATGCGGATGCTGAGGAGGAAGGCTGGGCAGGTGGCTCTGGAGCCAGTAGGGAGCAGCATCCGTCTTGCCCAGGAGGAGACTGGCCCCTCTGTCCCCATGGGTGGGGAAGAGGCCAGTGGGCAGGCAAAGTGGAGAAGCTCCCTGACCTTCTGGAGGAAGAGAAAAACACCAGCTCCCTTAGTAGGCCCTGAGGCACCTTCTGGTCCCAAATGGAGGTGGTCTCAGATGATGCTATGTAGGAGGGACCCAGGAGAGGGCGGGAGCCGGGCAAGGTGGCTCTGCGACTTCCTTTCCAGGAAGCAGAGGAGCCAGGAGCCCAGCCCCAGGGCCCAGCAGGAGCCATCCACCAGCCTGGCCACTGAGGAGCCCCCAGCCAGCCCAGAGCAGGAGCTGGACGGCTTCGGCACGGGGACCAACAGCTCTGCCTACTCCTGAGGGGCCAGCTCTTCTGTGGGGTCTGACAGCCCTGAGGCTGAAGGCTCCCTCTGTGCAGGTGAGGGAAGACCCGGGGGACAGGGAGAAGGACGGGGGCAGTGGGGGACTAGTAACACCCTGTGCCCATTGGGTCACCAAGGCGCCAGGACTGAGCCACGGGAGCCCCACTAACACCATGGGGGTGGCACAGCCACACCCTGTGACGGGATGCTGGGCAGAGTCTGGGGAGCTCCAGCCTTCCCTTATGTTGGGGGTGGGGGGCTGACGGCCATGGGGCCCTGAGGCTGATGGGCCTGAGGGTGTCTCTGGGAGAGGCAGAGTGGGGCCCTCTATGCCATGGGGTTTCTTGTTGAGGATGGGGGACATTGAGCCATTTCTCTACACTGCATCCCCCCAGTGGCAGCAGGGATTATCCTTTCTCCTTCTCTCCCTGGTCCAGAGACCCCCAGTGCCCAGCAGGAGCGGTCTGAGGAGGAGGAAGAGAAGTAGGTTGAGGAGGTGGAGGAGGAAGAAGAGAAGGAGGAGGAGAATGTGTCCCCTGAACAAGACACCATCAGGGTCATCCAGGGCACCTCCAGGGCAGAGTTGAGGTACAAAAATCTTACAGCTGCGCTCCCCCTGAGTCTGCCTTGCCTCTTCTTCCATCCCCACCCACACAGGGGTGTCTTGTCCCAGAGAATCCATCACCCCCAATGGGGGGAACTTCTCCCTTGTTACCTGGCACCCCATAGTGGGAGCATGTGTCTCATGCACGCCAAGGTGTCCGCTCCCCGCAGACACTGTTCCAGTTACAACCCCAGTCTGTGCAGGGCGACGCTGGTTTCGGGAAGCGGGGCGGCTTTCCCTGTCCAACTCC
The DNA here is from genome assembly GCF_025201925.1 of Gopherus flavomarginatus. Classification (NCBI taxonomy): domain Eukaryota; kingdom Metazoa; phylum Chordata; order Testudines; family Testudinidae; genus Gopherus; species Gopherus flavomarginatus. The sequence goes on along the minus strand of NC_066621.1, from coordinate 37,584,964 downwards.
ATGGGGTTCCTGAGCCATGGAGCTGGTGTAGTTAGGTTGGGGAGGTCCCTACCTAACTGTCTGTCTCTCTCTCCCCACCCCACTCGTAGTTGGTGGCCAAACAGCTCCACTTCCTCCATACTGTCCCACGTCTGTGCTTCTCGGCACAGCAGCAGGGGCTGAACACTCTGAAGCCCCACTTCTCCAAAGCGGCCCTCGTGGAGAGCATTGCGGTGAGTGGGACCCCCGTGTCTGGCCCCTGGGATGAGGGACCCAGAAATGGGAGGAAGAGTTGGTGGGGCCAGAGGGGGAAGCAGAGGACAGTGGTTCCTGGGGCTGAGGGCTGAGGAGCAGGGAAGGGAGAGCTTCTGACATCGATCGGGATCTGGCAGTGGGGGAATTGTAAGGCCGGAGGGGAGGGGGAAGGAAGTTTGATGGATGGGAGGAATGGGGGGCCCAGCTGGTTGGGGGTGGGGGTGACACTGGCTGTTTCTGCAAAGCACTTTGGCCTCCTCCCTGGGAAGTGCCTGTGGGTCTGTGGGGCCTGAGTCTTACATGCAATTTTATCTTCTGGGGTCTCTCAGCAGCTGATTGAAAATCTGCCCGTGGTGCCAGAGCCAACCTCCATCATCTCCAGCTCCATGGCCGCAGTTTGCAGCCTCAGGTATCAGGACCGTCCCATCCAGCTGCCCTAACCCTGATGCTGATCGGGTCTGGAGCCGGGAGTCCCAGATCTTCTCAGGCCTAGATTACCCCCAGCTGTGGCTGTTCATATCCCCCAGCAGAGGCGGCAGGAATGTCCCCCCTTTCCTGGCTGGGGGGTGATTTCACTCCAATAACGTTCGAGTGGCCATAGGGAGGGGATCACTGCAGGGGAGGAGGTCATGTCCATGGCATGCCAGTGCCACTCCGGTGCTGCCAAGGATAACACAGGCTCCTCTCTCCCTCCAGCAAACTGAAGCAGCTGCTTGCCCTGGAGCTGGAATCACACCTCCTGCGGGCTCTTCTTTAAACCATCTTCACCATGGGCACTGGGCAGGATACCACCCACTTCTAGGTAGATCACGATCCTACTTCTCTGACCCAGGAGCAGTAGCCACCTCTGGTCCCTGCTCCCTCGCTTCGATGGAGCTGCTGAGAATAGGGGAGGGGTGAGCAGAGCTGGGAACAGGCCCGGGACAAACTGGCAGGGATGACTTCTTCCCTCCAGGGCGGATTGTGTTACCCCTCTGTGGCTGATCCCAGCCTTCCCTCTCCTCATTCTGTGCTCTGCTGCATGGACTCTCCCGGGGATCTTTCCTCCCACCCATTGCAGTTTGGCTGGTCCCTAGTCTGCTGAGTACCAGGCCCTGCACAGAGAACTGCTAAGGGCAAGGATTGAGGAGCCAGCAGGCATCCGGCCATGAACTCTTGCTAAATGTCCTTGGAGTGATGTGAATGGGAGAGGCCAGGATGTGCCTTTTGGGTCTGGCCAGGGCTCCCAGAGAACCCCCCTGGTCCTGTGACTGGTGTAGCCCCATGTCCCATGACTGACGGGTGTTCCCTCTTCTTGCAGGCTCTGCACAACACCTATTTACAGAGCCTGGACGCCATGGTCGGGAGCCTGCTCACCGAGACCCCCCCCTGCCCGACAAGCTGCAGCACCTCTTGGAGGTGAGTAGAATGGGTCTGTCTGGGGCGGAATTTCCCCTTAACCCCATCAGAGGGCTGCAGAGGAGAGACTAGAAGAGTTCTGTTTCCATTGTGTCCTCCTAGCTTGGATCCAAGCGCCCCATATTCCCAGAGCTGTCAGTGCAGTGCAGTGTTGGGACCATTACGCCTCCTGGGGTGGGGGCGCAGGGGAGCAGAGGGAAGGAGCTGGGACTGTCAGCCAGAGCTCTGCATGGTGGCATTAAGCACTAACAGTGAAAGCCAGGCCTGGCTGGGGCCTGAGAGACTGAAAGCCACCCCTGTGAGATGCAGGACATGGGCCTCTGAGAAAAGTCACTGGCTCCTTTCTAGGGAGACCCTGAGATACAGGAAGAGCCTCAGGGAATCAGCTCTTCTGTCCTAGGGACACTGCAGTTCCTGGAGGGATTGTCCTCATGGCCACTCCATCCATCCTACCAAGGCTTTTGCAGCTGGGGTCTGGGGTCCAGGGCATGTGCCTTGATCGTGACGTGCTGTGCATGGATCAGAGCACATGATTTGAGGGTTCAGAGCAAACAGACCAGCCCCAAGACCGACCATTGTCCCAAGACAATGACAGCTTGTGCCCAGTGGAGGACAGGGCCAAACAGCTCGGCTTCCTCCATGCTGTCCCACGTCTGTGCTTCTTGGCACAGCAGCAGGGGCTGGACACTCTGGAGCTCCACTTCTCCAAAGTGACCATGCCATCAGGGGCTCATTCACCTGCACCTCTGCCAAAGTGATATATGCCATCATGTGCCAGCAATGCCCCTCTGCCATGTATATTGGCCAAACCGGACAGTCTCTATGCAAAAGAATAAATGGACACATCTGACTTCAGGAATCATAACATTCAAAAACAAGTAGGAGAACACTTCAACCTCTCTAACCACTCAGTGACAGACTTGAAGGTGGCAATTTTGCAACAAAAAAACCTTCAAAAACAGATTGCAAAGAGAGACTGCTGAACTTGAATTAATATGCAAATTAGATACAATTAACTTAGGTTTAAACAGAGACTGGGAATGCTTGGGTCATTACACTAATTGACTCTATTTCTCCATGTTAAGTATCCTCACCCCTTCTATGGGTCATCTCGATTATCACTTCAAAGGTTTTTTTCTCCTGCTGATGATAGCTTATTTCAATTGATTGGCCTCTTACAGTTGGTATGGCTACTTCCACCTTTTCATGGTCTCTGTATGTATAAATACCTTTTTTCTGTGTGTTCCATTCTATGCATCCGCTGAAGTGAGCTGTTAGCTAGTGAGTGTCCCATCGAACGGACACTTAATTCACAACGGGCCATGGGAGGCGCCCATCAACACTGAACGGACTTTTCTGTGAACGTTCCATCTGACGTATCCTGCAAAGTAGCCATCCTGCAATGACTGAGCAAAATCGGGCATGGACGGGGACTTGCCCATGTGACTCCAAGCTCCCATCTTTCACCTGTGATTTTCCACTAGCTGTGCTGAGGACTTTGAAACAATGGGTTTCCCTCCACATGACAGAAGTTAAGAGGCCCTGGAAACATCTCCAGTGTGCCTCTATCCTGCTCCAGCCTCTTTCCTGCTCAAACCTCTGGACTATGGACTTATACTAATGGGAGCATCTAACCAAGGAAGAGGAACTTGCAGTGATTTGAAAGCACCAAAAGACTTATCAAGCCAGCAGTTTATTCCATCACTGCTATAAGCCTGAACCAAGAACTTTGCAATTATTGTATTTGATTCCTTTAACCGATTTTAATTCTCAGCTTTCTTTCTTTTTATAAATAAACCTTTAGCATTTAGATACTGAAGGATTGGCATCAATGTGATTTTGGGGAAATATCTAAGTTATCTATTGACCTGGGTGGGTGGCTGGTCCTGTGGGATCAGAATAGCCTCTTACTTGAAGACATTGATTTTAAAGAACCACTCATTTCTCAGTCTGGTGTTTTCGGTGGTAATACAAGGACTGGAATTCCCAAGGAAACTGCTTTCGTGACTTCTTGTTAGCCAGTGTGGTGAAGCAGAAGTTTCCTTTGCAGGTTGAAGGAAAGGACAGACATTACTCATCTAATCGTAACCACATTGAGACGTTGAAGGGAGCAGAGCGAGGATTTGCTACTAGCAGTAATCCAGCCCAATGGGGAGGAGTTAAATATAAAGAAGAGGGTCATGTGGAGAATAGGGTTTACTCTCAGAGCCTTGGAGAGAAAAGAAATCTGCCACTTTTTCTCTGTAAACTCAATTTGCTTTTTTTGTTCCTTTCCCTTACAGAAAAGATACAGAGAATGGAAGTGGTTAAACTTCTCCAGAGGCAATGAATCACTTGGCTTGGTTTCCTCTCACCGTTGCCAGTGCAGACAGGAGGGACAGTATTTGTTTTAAACGAGTCATGAACAGTGGATATTTTCATTGTTTTCTTTCTAAGAATTTAGCTCGGGGGTCAGCCTCACAGCCCAGTTAGTACTGAGGGAGAAGTATTAATTAAAGGGCAAAACCCTTCCTCAATGCAGAGTTAAGATTGGCTGGTGCAATATCAGCCCCTTGCAGAACCTCTGCAGCCACAAAGCAGGAGATGCAGTTACAGTTGCCTGCACCACCACCATCCTGTCCTCTGTCAGCAGCGTCCGTTTAACACACACACATTTACTCTGCCAACACCCTGCTGGCTGAAATCTACAAACTGTTCACTACCTTTTACAGCCCTTCGAACCAGAGCTCCAACCCCATCTTGTCCTGACGAGGCCCAACCCCTGGGCAAACCAGACTGGGGTAAGGATTGGGCAGGGCCATGAAAGTGACTGCAGAGCAAGACCCCTGATCCCTACTCAGATCAGCCCCACCTCACTGATATCTCCTCACTCGGACACACTGCACCCCTCCCCAAATTCCTGAAAGCCTGTGTAGGGGAGCTTATTTTCCCTTGTGATGGTCTGAGCTCTCCCTCCCAACCTGGTCACAGCTGGAGCTAAGATAGATGCCCCCTCCATTGCTCCCCTTTGGGAAACACAGTGTTAATTTAGATGAATCTGATAAGGCTCAGAGGTGGAGTGGCTGATCTCTGCTCACATTCTCCACAGTTCCAGCCCCTGTTGCTTATTGAAAGAAATGACTCAATATCCCAGTTTCATGTTTTATTAACATGAACAGATAAAACCAAGAAAACACATTGCTAAGGATAAATGACTATAAATACTACACAGCTAATGAAGGGTTAAACAACACAGTGAAAGTTCAGGTCAAATCAGTAAATCAACGAGTTACCTAGGATATTGTGTTGGAATCAAGTTGTCAATTTAATCAAACCATCAGATGAATACAGCAGATAATCAACCCTTATAAATCCTAGATCAGCAACCCAAGGAGGCAGGTGCATATTTAGCGATACCAAAATCCCAGTCAGAGGTTTTCACCCAGGCAGTGCTTCCCAGATTCAGCCAGCTGAATATTTCAATACTGAAATCAAATTATTGCTTATATTAGCCCACAGCCTCAAAGCGAATTAGGTTTCTCCTTAGATTTCACCATTGCATCACTAATAATAGAAAAAGGAAAATAAATGGCAAAGATTACGAGGGGTTGGATCTCTGCAGCTCTTCGGCTTTGGAGTCACATGGAGCAGGACCTGTAGCTGCAGTTGAGGAACTAGGTACTGGCATAGCTGGCCCACCACTTCGGGCTAGCAGGCTTTTCAGGTACAGGAGACTAGTGAAGGCTGCACAGCCTGTCACCGTTGTGCTTCATTCCCCAGAGGGGATCAGTCCTGGGATCCTGGAAGTCAGTTTCTCTTAGATGACTTACATAAGAACACAAGACAGGTCATACTAGGTCAAACCAATGGGCCATTTAGTCCAGTGTGCTGCCTGAGAGTGACCAGTGCCAGATGCTTCAGAGGGAATGAACAGAACACGCTTGTTGATCTGAAAGCTGAAGGACTCCCACCCTTACCTTTTACTTTATTGTTGTAGATTCCAGCTTACCCCACCTTATCACACCTCTCGCGAGGTCTCTGGGCAAATCAGGTGTGAACTAATCCTTCGATACAGACATGTCCCACTCTAGATGAAGTGAGGCAGAGTTTGGGCCAACGTCAGGTTGGAATAGCCTGACTCAACCTGGCAGTTTTCTCAAAGTATCTGCTGTCGTAAACCACATGTAGTGTGGACGTGTGAACCCCAAAGGTAGCAAACATGAAAGAAACAAAGGCCAGTTACAGGGAGGTTTCTATGGCCAGGCCTGAGGGTTAAGCAGCCAGGCTCTAACAGCTGGCCTCCTCAAAAGGAAAAGGGGTCTCAGCACCCATAAAAATAACTGGTTGCAAAAATCAATCATCATGCAAATCCATCACCATTTTAAATTTTGACCTCTCCTGCCCGATGTGTCTTTGTTTCGCAAACAAGCAAATTGGGAAACTGTGGCTGTTACCCTCTAACTTAGTAGGTTACACATCTTGACTCAAGCAATTTTCCCCTTCACAGAATATTTATTTTAAAGTTTATCAAAATAAATTCCATTTGAAAGAGAAATAATTACAGTCTACACTGGGGCTCTATTTTCACACATGCTATTTCTCTCACATGTTCCCCCGCTCTAATTCCTTTGGAGTGAGGTTTTACTTTTCAGGATTAGCCACCATTTCCAATATAGTAGGAGGGGCGGGGAGAGAACTAGAAGAAAACCTGAATTATATTGTAACACTGAAAATTATCACATAATCAGCCTCTTACTTTACACTTATTAACTTCATGTTTAATTTCATTGTCACTGGTAACAACTTATTCAAAGACTACAAAATATAAATCTATAGAATATCAGGGTTAGAAGGGACCTCAGGAGGTCATCTAGTTCAACCCCCCCGCTCAAAGCACAACCAATCCCCAGCTTTTTGCCCCAAATCCCTTAATAATCCCCTTAAGGACTGAACTCACAACCCTAGGTGAAGCAGGCCAATGCTCAAACCACTGAGCTATCCCTCCCTGTTCTTTCTCTTTGTTATAGTTCAATATATTTTAAGTGAGAAAAGTGGTAGTAAAAATTTGCTCTCCAGCACAACCTGAAGCAACGTCAGAGCAACTGGGAACAAAACACAGCTCTCTGTGTCTCCAGTGATTTCTTCCTAAATCTGTTGCCCCCAAGGATATAACAACCTGGCGACGAGGATGAGATCTCTGTGCTGCCCCACAACAGAAGGAAGTAAAGTTAAGGTACAAAAACAGACAAACCAACCTTGTTTGCTGCTGGAAGGGGGTGAGAAGTGGCTTGTTTACTCTGACTGTGCAAACTGAAACTAAAATCATGGCTACACTCACAGGGCCACTGGAACCCTTTGAGGAGTATATAGTGCAGTGGCCTGTGTATACTGAGCGTTTTGAGCTTTTTGTTATTGCAAATGACATTACAGAAGAGAAGAAGATGCCAATATTCTTAAGTGTTGGAGGGGCTAAGACCTACTCCCTGCTACGCAGCTTACTACACCCTATTAAGCCAGAGACTAAATCTTACAATGACGTGGAAATCCTGGGGTCCCATTTTTCTCCAAAATCACTGGTAATTGCTGAAAGATATAGGTTCCACAAAAGAGACCAGAAAGAAGACGAAACAGTTGTAGAATTTGTAGCAACTCTGAGAAAGCTTGCAGAACACTGTGAATTTAAGGAGATGTTAAATGAAGCCCTACGTGACAGGTTAGTGTGTGGCCTGCACAGTGAAGCTATATGGAAGCATCTATTGACAGAAGTTCAGCTTACCTCACAGAAGGCCATCGATATTGCTGTCTCCATGGAACTGGCTACAAAGGAGACACAAGCCATCGGTGCATCCCCTAGGGTGCATAAGGTGTCACAAGAACCTAGCCACAAAACTGGGGGGAGTCAGGAATGTTATTGCTGTGGTAAGCCAGGTCACCCTGCATCAGGATGCTGGTGTAAGGACCTGGTGTGTCGACACTGTGGGAAAAGGGACACATCGAGTGTGCCTGTAAACAAAAGAAAAAGAGGCCTGTGGTCTGGCTAACCAAAAAGGGAAATTTGCATACCCTCGAGCAGACCCAGGATGACCAGGGAAATACCTCCTCACAAGAAGAAGAGCCACTCCACGTTTTGTCTTTGGCAGTGGGCTCACATGAATACTGGGTAACCCTGTTGTTGGACGGCAAACCTATATGCGTGAAACTGGACACCGGTGCAGCCATTTCGCTGGTCTCAGAGACTGTGTATAAAGAAAAGCTACAGCATCTTCCACTTAAATGAACAAAAACAGAGCTGAAGACATATACGGGAGAAGCTGTGCCCATGTTGGGCACTACTGATGTTAAGGTGGAGCTCAATGGACAGGCTGCTAAATTGCCACTGTTTGTGGTGAGAGGTAATTACCCAGCCTTAATGGGTAGGTCTTGGCTTAGGAAGATCCAGCTGAATTGGGCAGAAGTGCACCGAATGACTAAAGAAGAAACGGGTCTGACCACTATAGTAAGGAAACATGCTGCTGTTTTTGGAGAGGCTCTGGGAAGTATGAAGGGAATCACTGTGACATTGAACATTAAACTTGACAGTCAACCAAAATATCTGAAAGCCAGAACTGTGCCATATGCCATCAGGCCGAAAGTCGAAGCGGACCTGGAGCACCTGGTCACAAATGGTGTCTAAATACCAGTTACCCATAGCCCAAGGGCAACTCCTATTGTTGCAATAGTCAAGAAAGATGGCTCCCTCCGGATTTGCTGTGATTTTAAAGTCACCGTCAACCCAGTGTTATGTGCAGAGCAATACCTGCTTCCCCGCATCAATGACCTCTTTGCAGGCCTGGCTGGGGGCCAAAAGTTCAGTAAGATTGATCTGAGTCAAGCATATTTACAGATGGACGTTGATGAAAAGTCCCAAGAGCTGTTGACTATTGTGAAGCATAAGAGGCTTTATCGATACTGTCGCCTACCCTTCGGTATAACATCTGCTCCCGCCCTGTTCCAGAGGGCTATGGACCAGATCTTGTGTGGCTTGCCAGGAGTCCAGTGCTATCTGGATGACATCCTTGTCACTAGAAGGAATGAGAAGGATCACCTAAAGAATTTAGAGGCTGCCCTACAAAGACTGGAAGAGTATGGACTGCGAGTTCTCAAAGACAAGTGTGAATTCTTCCAGCTCTCTGTTGAATATTTGGGACACATCATTGATGCTACAGGTCTTCATAAGGCCCCTTCAAAAGTTAAGGCTATTTTCGAGGCACCCCTTCCTCAAAATGTTAAACAGCTCCGCTCATTTCTAGGACTATTGAACTATTATGGAAAGTTCATCTCACAGTTAGCCACACTGCTAAAACCACTTCACAAACTCCTTGGGCAGAACAAGGCCTGGAAGTGGACTGACGCCTGTGATGTTGCATTTAACAAAGCTAAGGATGCATTGCTAAATTCTGAAGTTCTGAGGCACTTTGATCCATCCTTACCCCTACATTAGGCCTGCGATGTGTCCCCTTATGTAGTGGGAGCATTCATGTCACACATTATTCCTTTGGGAGAAGAGAGACCTATTGCTTTTGCTTCATGCACTCTAAGCAAAGCAGAAACTAACTATGCCCAAATTGAGCGTGAAGCATTGGGAATTGTTTTCGGAATTCGAAAGTTTCATCAGTACCTGTTCGGACGGAAGTTTACTCTTCTCACTGACCATTGACCCTGACTTCAATTTTTGGACCCCACACAGGCATTCCTCCATTAGCCGCTAGTCATAAGCAATGGTGGGCATTGTTGCTTTCCGCGCACACATAGGATATCAAATATAGGAAATCCACTCTGCATGACGATGCGGATGGCCTCTCAGGCTGCCGTTGCCAGTCAACCATCGAGATATTGCCCAGAAGGAAATCTTTTACTTTGAACAAGTAGAGAATACATCTATCACTGCTGTTCAGATAAAGAAGGCAACTCTGCCCCAAGGGAAGATGGCAGCTGCTTCCCTCAGGCTCTGGGGCCACCTACAGAGTCTTCTTCCTGAACATCCTCAGGAGCCTGGCCATCCTGGAATTGAGCGGGGAGCAGGTGTGAGTCTGGGCAGGAGTTCATTGCATGATCTGCTCCCAACATTCCCCCTCGTAATCCCTGCTGCTGCTGCTGCAATATCGAGGAAGTCTCATCCTTTCAGAGCAATGGGTTCAGTCCCAAAGACCATCGGTTACTCTGGACAAGCAGCCCCCTTCTGTCATCCCAGGCCACACTCCCCCGCCCAGGCTAGAGAAGGAACAGAGCCCAGGAATCCAGACTTCTCCTGGGAAATCATTCCGCATGTCAAAGTCACAAAGACCCTAGGCAGAGGAAGACCAGGGCCCTTCCTCCTCATTCACCATTGATTTCCATGCTCAGCAGCTCACAGGGCCTGGCCCAGCTCAGAGACTCTCAGCCTGGGGAACAGTGTCCCACAAGTGAAGGGCTGGGAGCCCCATTGCTGGCACCTTTTCAAACACACTGGAGATGGCTCGGGAGTGGCCCCTGCCCAGTCTGAGAGGGAGGTGCTCTTGGGGGTTGTTTGCAAATGAAATCCTCCTTTGGAGATGTTCTCTCCCGCCTCTTTCTGCCCCTCTCCAGACAGATGGGGGAAGCCACCCAGGAGCCATAATGCCACTCACTTGCTCTAGGTGATGGTATGATGGATGGTGGATGTTCAGGGCCAGCAGATGTCCCTCGCCCTCCTCTTCACTCTCCAAGCCCAAGGCAGGCTGGAGAGGGAGGTGACCTGAGGAGTTACCCTGCCCAGCCAGCAGTCAGGGTTATGACTCTAGGGCGATCGACTGGCTGTGAAAACAAGAGTCCGTCTTATTGCCAGGGGACGGAGAAAGTCAGCCAGCAGCAGCGGGGTGCAGAACACTTCCCTAGTGTGGAGGTGACAGCGGCTCCAGGATCCTGACATCCCAGCACTTTACATACCTTCCTGGAGCCTCCCAACCCCCCTCGGCTATAGCGATGGAACCCCAGTCATACTGATAGCAAACGGGCTTCAGCTACTGGCTCAGGGTCACACTGAGTGTCAGAGCCATGGATGGACCCCTTCACTAACCACTGCTGCACACTCCCTCCCACAGCTGGCAATTGCAACCAGGCCCTAATGTCCAGTTCCCCTAACTTTGAGAGGAAGTGTCACTCCTGCTTCCATTGTTGCCTATTGATCTTTGGGACTGGGCAAGTTGCTCCTCCGCTCTATGGCTCTCTGGCACTCACATCCCTGAATGGGCTTTAAAAAAGACAATGGTACAAGTTTGGCCCCAACTATTTCTTGTTTCTCTACACTAGCCATTTTAGTAAAGTTTAGAATTCTTAACGTTCAACCCCTGGAAACATCCCTTTCTCCTCTGCAGACAGTTTGAGCATCCCTTCTCACCCAGGCTCACTGCTGCCTGGAGTTAGAGAATTCACCCTATTCCCATTGGACCTACCCAAGGAGTCCCACAGCAAAGCAGTGACAGAGCCAGAAAGAGAAGCCAACAGTCCTGACTCCTGTTCTAACTGACATATTACAGCCCCCACGGAGGCAAGGATAGAGCCCAGGAAATAAGGAATGACAATTTTCATGGAAACCGTTTTCTGTCAGAAAATCTAAATCTGAATGACTAAACCACTTTGTTTCTTGAAATCATAACAAGTAGGATGAAAACTCTGCAAAGATATTTATTTGCAAAACAAGAGCATCTCCTCTTTGTTACAGTGCATTAAACTGTCTCGTCGTCCACAAAGAGGTGACACCGTGATCTAGAAAGTTAGGTGAGATGCTTCAGTCTGAGCTAAGTAGTTGCTGCTCTGAACAATTTCAAAAGAATAAAATACCAATACAATAGAATATTATGTCATCATCTGATATGGCTCAATGTGATAGGACACCTCCTCTTCTGCACTGCTACTAGTGACACTCTTCAATGGATCCCCATCACCCACCCATTGCGAGGTAGGTGGGAGAAGATTATTATTCATCTTTGACAGAAGGAGAAACTAAGGCTGAGAAAGGAGTTGTGACTTGTCTTAGCTGATGCAGCCACTCAGTAGCAGAGTTGCTCTCAAATGAGCTACAGACTAACAATTGTTCATAGGAATTATTCAGCAATTCTTTTAGAAGAATTGGAAGGTTAGAGAAGATCATGAACTGCTCCGAGACAATGAATGGAGAGCAGCATCAACACTGGTCAAACATGTAACTGGTTGTGTCTTCTTTGCTTGGTCATAAAAGAGAACAACAAAGACCAGAGTTTCCTCCCTGTCAATTGCCCCCTCCTCAGCCAATCAAGGTTGAGACATTAAGGGGAGGGAGGCTAAGAGTTCTCATCAAATAGCCCAAAGAATGGCGCAGGTTACCACCGAGGCGATCACTCTTGGAGCACTATTCCAGTCTCACCTCTCTGTGAGGGCCTCCCACAAGCCTTCACCCCTTCCAGTGCACACACAGAGCTCCTGGTGGTGGGAGGAGAGCAGAGGAAAAGGACAAAGGAAGCAAGAAGAGAAAGGTAGGAGGGACAGAGGAAAAGAGCAAACAAAGAGGAGAAACCCCAAGGTCCCCAGTGATTGTAAGGGACAAAGTCCTATGTCGGAAATCAAATGCTGCCCCCACAATGTAGTGTTTTCCTTTCCTAAAAATCAGCTGGCACCTGATGGATCAGACTGAACAGGTTCCAAACCTCTCGGAGGCTCTTACCTTCTCTACAGGGACATCAGTTTTCTAGCAAAATCAATCAAGGAAAAGGAGAAAACTCCGAAGAGGGTCCTCCTTGCGTTCATGTACGTGAAAGTGAATTCTGTCTCAGTCCTCAAGGAGAGACCTTGAGAAGGAGACGTGCTGGAGCAAACCCATAGGGATCTCCAAGGTTGCCCCTGTCCTGCACCCTTGTCCTGCCGGGCTGGTGTCAAGATCTCTCTGTGACATCATTGCCTCCCCACCACCTTTGTCCAATAGGCTGAGGTCCTGCTAAAGGCCCTTGTGATGTCACTGCTGCCCCTGTCCAGCCACATTGGATGTTTGAGCTGCTGCCCCGGTTTACCCCACTCAGTGACTCTTCATTGTGGGAATGACACCGAATACACAGTAGAACACGAGATGCTGTTCCCCATACTACGCTCAATTGTTCATAAATTAGCAGACTTCATAGATTCACTGATATTTATTTTCAAGAATTAGTCCTTGACAATTAGACAATAATTGACAATTAGAGCATGTAATCTGACATAGCACATGCTTTATGGATAGAGTAGTAGCTAGTTTGTCACTAAACACATTCCAGAAAGGCACCTAGTCTTCATTAGAAGACACCAAGAAATGGGGAATTCCCACCACTTCCCTTTCTAGTTTCTTCCTTTGGTGATTTATCACTGTTGAGTATTTGTGTCTTATTTCTAATATGAATTGGTCTCTTTTGAGTTTCCAGCCACTGGGTCTTGTTCTGCTTTTCTCTGCTAGATTAACGAACCCTTTAATACCCAATCTTTTCTCTCCATGAAATCACTTCAACACTTCAATGACGTCACCTCCCGATCTTTTTGACCATCTAAACATGCTGAGCTGTTCAAGAGCTCACTAGCAGGCATTTGTCTCCAGCCCTCAAAACGTTTCATTGCTTTTGACTGCTCCATCGCCAATATTTCAAAATCCTTTTCAAAGGTGGATGCCAAAACTGGAGGCAGTATTCCAGGATCAGTCTTACTGATGGTGTATCACCTCCCTATGCTACTCACTGCTCTTTTCATACATTGAATGATGGCTTTAGCCCTGTTCACCACAGCATCACACTGGGTGCTCATGTTGAATGGCTTGTCCATCATGGCCCCTAAATCCTCTTCATGGTTAGTGCTTTCCTGGAGACACTTCCCCATTGTGTAGGTGTGGCCTGCATGCTTTGTTGCTAGGTAGAGGACCTTCCATTTGGTTCTTTTCAAACTTATTTTCCTTCACTGGGGCCAGCTTATCAAGGGATTCGATTGCTCTGTGTCACTGCCCTGTCCTCAGCATTAATTACCACTCTGCTAGTATTTGATAACCCATCAATGTTAGCGGCAGTGATTTTATATTGTGTGGCAGTTCACTGATATTTATTTTCAAGAATTAGTCCTTGAGAGCCTCTTCATATCCCTAATACCCAGAACCTGCTCCACACAGCCTAGCGAGAAAAAGCCGTCCAGCCCAGCTGGTACATAGGGGCTAAGCACAGAATAAACTTAGGAGCCTGTGTTATCCATAGGTTCTGAACAAGAGGTCGGGGTCATCAGCTTACAAAGACACGCTAGACTGGTAGTGTAGACAAGCCCCAAATGTATATAAGTTTCCTGCCTTCCAAAACAGGAGAAAAAAAACCATAATCTTGATTAGCTTTATTTTATATTTGTGGAAACTGAGGCACACAGAAGCAAAGAGATTCGTTCATGGTCAAAAAGCCAGGAATAGAGAACGGCAGATCTGCCGATAGTCAGTCCTGGACCCTAGCCACGTTTATCCTAGCCTCTCTGCTTCAGCTCCAGTAACAACCCAGGTAAAGGTTTTCTTCTTCTCCATGTTCTTTAACTTCACATCACTGCAGAAGAAAGATTTTTTTCTTACCAACTGGCTCGAATACATGTAGATGTCTTTCCAGAAGATGTGCTCTGGCTCAGTCACATGCCATAGGTTTTCTGGAGGAAGCACTCGGTGACATTCTAGGTCCTGTGTTATACAGAAGATGGACATAAGGTCTTTTCAGACCTTCAACTTTTTCTTTTGCTAGGAGGGTAATGCTGGACATTTTCTCACCTTCACTTTCCTTTGGAATCATTTAAATCCCGTCCAGAGGATTTCCTCTTCCATTGTGTCTTCAGCACCTTTCTCCAGTTTCAGGCTGTCCCAGGGTGAGATGGCCATGAAAGGGGTTGCAGCTCAACTGAACCTATCCCCAGGTGAAGGGAGTAAGTGCAGGGCTCACATGAGAAGGGAGCGGCATGTAAGTAGGATCCAGGCCTGTTGGGTGACATAAGGACAGCCTGTGCTCAGCCAGGAGAGAGACTCCCAATGGGAGCAGACCTGGAAGGGGCTTGGATAGTCCTTTAAAGGCAGTTTAGGTTCACAGTAGGGGATGGAACAGCCAAGCTGCAAGAGATGGAAGCTGGGCCTCCTGGCAGTGTCCAGGAATGAAAGCACAGCATCTGCCAGGAAGGGTCCTGCGAAAGGGCACGCCTCACCCACCCTCCACCCCAGACACTCCAGATATTTTCATCGGGCCCTGCCCTGTGGACCTGACCATCTGCCTGCCCCTCACCCGCACTTGCACCGTGAACCAGCTGCACGATTTGCAGTCTGTTCAGTTCCATACCATGCCAAGGAAACAACTGTACATGCTCGTGCTCCACTCCCTTCGCTTCCTCACCCTCGCATCCCACCCTGACACAGAGGGGCAGGAACTCTTGCCACCTCCCGAGGGTGAGAAGTTCCAGTGGACCAACCTATACTCCACCCTGGTTCCCAGGCCCTCCGGAGATATCAGTTGGTGTCTCCTTCACAGGGCCGTGAGCATGGGCGTATACTTCACGCTGTTTACTCCTATCCTGGACCCCTGCCCTTTCTGTGGTGCAAGGGAAACCCTGGCGTACATTTATCTAGAGTCTGCCAGGTTGCAGCCCCTATTCCGGCAGAATGGATTCTCTCTAACCCTCCTCCAAAACCCGGCATCACAGATGCCAGGATGACACAGGGCAAAAAAATATTTGATGCTTGAAGCATCATCTAAAATCACTTTCCAAGGAGTTAAAGAGAAACCAGGATAACATTAAGGATTCAAAATGCATATTGTTACTGCTAGTTGGGGTAATAATTTGCTACTCAAGTAATACATCTGAAGAATTAGATAAAAGTACCCAATAGAACAAGAAGCTACACTTGCAAAAATAGACCCTCAGACCTGCTAGGCTTGCTAGCCGTTAACAGTATGGAAAGCTGTTCCTTCAAGGTTGTTTCCCCTCTGTTTGTACTTGTGATGAGGAATACAAATCTCACCCTGGGCAACAAGGGGCTAAGGAGCTGCTCTGGCCTCAGCCAGCCCCACCCCAGAACAGCTGCAGGGTAAGCACAGACAGGAGGGGGGATTTCAGAGGGAGCAGAACAGCTCACTTGTGGGCAGACCTGGCAAGAGGAAGGTCCTTTATCTGGCAGGTCCTGAGGGAAGGCTGGCTCTGTCCCTCAGCAACTGCCTGAAGGTTCCTCCTTGAGGGAAGAGAGGACATGCATCGGTTATACCCAGAGAGGGAGGTGTCACGGACTCACAGATTGTGCCTACTCGTGGTCCCATGTGGTCCGTGGGGGGTGCCCCTTCTAGTGTGACAGCCCTTCTCGGAGGTCCACCCTCTCTCGGGGTCAGGCCCATCCACCTCCTGGAGCTGCATCTCTCTAGGTCTTAGCACACCTGTTTCTCGCCGTGGGTCCTCTCAAGGAGTCCACTTGCTTTGGACCCCCCAGGGCCTCCACCCCCAAAGAGGTTGATGTAACCCTCTTCTCTAGACCGGAGCAACTCGCAGCCAGCGTAAAACAGGAGGGTTTATTGAGGGTTGAACACAGCACAGGAAACTCTCAGGGCCTCAAGTCTGGCCTCCCTCAGCACAGCACAACACATCTTAGTCCCCCTGCATCCCGGTGGACTCTGCCTGCTCCACCTCTCCAGCCCAGAGCCCCCCTGCTTCCCAGCTGGGCATCTGATATCCCTAACCCCAAGCCCCGCCTCTGTCCATTGTCTTCTCTCCAGGTAAACAGGGTCATAAACAGGGTGTCCTGGGCGTCCTCTCCTCTCAGCCCTCCTCTGGCTGGAACAGGCTGGTTGGACACCAGGGTCCTCTCTTTGCAGCCCATTGTCCTCCCACTGGCCAGAACCAGCTGTGACTCCTGAGCTGCATCTCCGGGTCACCAGGTCACCAGTCGCTGGGGTATCCATCCTCCAGGCCATCAGCTGGGATCCCAAGTTCCCTCTCCGGTCCTCTGTAACAACAAACTCCCTCTCCCCTCAGCTTGTTAAACCAGTAACACCTGGCGGCACTGAGTCCCACTCCCTCTGCACGCAGTCCATTGGAAAACATGGAAAAACCAAGAAACCCCCCTACTTCATCACAGGAGGCATTTCCTCCTCACACCTACTAGCCCTTGTTGGGTGTTGATTCCTTGGCTTTGAGTTCTAGACGACCCTGGAAGGGGAGAAGTTTAAAACACTGGGCTGGAGGGCCAAGTCAGGAGAGGAGGCAGCTGCCACCCCAAGAAGGAGAGAGCTGTTTGAAAAGTTAACCCTTTCAATACACCAAATGTAAATATGGCTGCTTGGAACTGTCCTCTATTGGTCCTTACTACAATGTTAAGCAGAGAGTTACTGTATATATTTTTTAAAGAATGTAAAAATGTGAGGACTCGGGTGGGGCTGGTGCTCTGAGGTTTGGGGTGTTGGAGGGGCTCAGGCAGAAGGCTGGGGTGCAGGGGTGAGGGCTGTGGATGAGGGGTTTGGGATGTGGGAAGGGTCTCAGTGCTAGGTCAAAGGGTTGGGGTGTGAGGGTGTCATAACCATACAGCTAAGGGTAGCCTAGAATTCCTCCTTACCTGTAAGGGGTTAAGAAGCTCAAATAACCTGTTTGGCATCTGACCAAAAGAACCAATGGGGACAAAAGATACTTTCAGATCGGGGTGGGGGGAATGTGGGTGATGGAGAGAGGTTTTGTTTGTGGTTTTTGTGTGCGTGTTTTCTCTTGGGAAGCAGAGAGGCATCCGGTCAGAAATCTTATTCTCCTATATACCGCCCTAAAAAGTCTCTCAAATTACAAATATTGTAAGTAAAAGCCAGGCAAGGCATGTTAGATTCTCTTTTGGTTTTGCTTGTAAATTTTTCCTTGGCTGAAGGGAGGTTTATTCCTGTTTTTTATAACTTTGAAACTAAGCCTAGAGGAAGTTCTGCTGTGTTTTTGAATCTTTTGTTACCCTGTAAAGTTATCTTCCATCCTGATTTTACAGAGCTAATATTTACCTTTTTGTTTTGAAATAAAATCCTTCTTTTAAGAACCTGACTGATTTTTCCGTTGTCCTAAGCCCCAGGGTTTGGGGTCTTTGATCACTTTGTAACCAATTGGTTAAGATATTCTTCTCAAGCCTCCCAGGAAAGGGGGTGTAAGGGCTTGGGTGCATTTCTGGGGGGAATAGGAACTCCAAGTGGTCCTTTCCCTGATTCTTTGTTAAAACACTTGGCGGTGGCAGCGTATCATCCAAGGGCAAAGAAGCTGTGCCTTGGGGAAGTTTTAACCTGAGCTGGTAGAAATAAGCTTAGGGGTCTTTCATGCAGGTCCCCACATCTGTACCCCAGAGTTCAGAGTGGGGAAGGAATTTTGACAGGGGGGTGAGGGCTCTGGCTGGGGGTGCAGGCTGGGGTGTGTCAAGGCAGGGGATGAGGAGTTTGGGGTGCAGACAGGCTGCCTTGGGGCAAGGGCCAGAGAGGAGGATTCCCTGAGCCCTCTCCCCACAGGCAGCAGCGAGCTTCAGGGGAGGGTCCCCCTACATTCCCCCTGCATCCTCACCCAGCCCTCCCAAGAGCGGAGGTATGTTGGAAATTCTGGATAAGCTGTATACAGGATAATCTCTCGTCCGCCTCTGCCCCTTCTCTGAACATTATACACAGACATGGCCAGTCTGGACATAGGTGTGTGAGTATGAAAGTGGCTTGGGGCATTAATGTTTTCCCTGAGTGATGTGGGAGCATTCCGAACACTCTCTGTTGTTTTATTATTTTATTAATGAAGTTTTAAAATTTAGTTATATGGTGTGTTTTCTTTATCTTCTCCCAATGATCCTGTAGTGTCAGCCTGATCACCTGACATGAGGGATAGATTGGTAGCAGAAATTTGTCACAGTTTGGTGAGCAATTGAGAAGGGGGGAGCCCTGCAGAATTTACACCATCTATTTGTTTTACCCTTGTTATTTTAAGTTTGCTTTGCTTGGTACTGTTGGTGTTACATGTTGAGGATTGCATGATTAAAGGTGTGCCCACTCTCAGCCGCAGTAAGTCTGAGAACTGGAGAGGGGTTTAGCATTCCTCTCTCCACCCCGGTTGACTGGGAAGGGTGGCAGGTGGATCTACCCCCAGTTGTAGCAGGACTGGGCAATAGAGAAGTTGGAGAAAAGGGAAGAGATGTGTACTTGATAACTAGAATTGAGCAATTAAGAGCATAGATCATGATCCAGGCAGCAACTCAAACCTACGCCCACGGCAAGTTGCAGGCCTTGAGACAGGACTTCCAGGCAGAGAAGGAAGCACTGGCTAAGCAAGTACAGGTCCTTCAGGGACTTGTCAAAATTTAACCATTTGTGCTCAGCATATGCCATAACAGCAGTGTGTTTGCCACAAGAGGAAACTGAATAGTTAAACGCCAGTGGACCATGCGTTTTGCCCAGGTGGCAAGCCTCACAAGGGAGGACTCAGGTAGCCTTGTGAGTAAGAATGTTTAAGGGAAGAGACCAGGAAAGGTGGGGGCTAGTTGAGAAGCCCATCCTCCTAGCTAAACTGGTAGTGGAACAAAGCCAGTGCCGTGGAAGGGACAGTTCAGCGAGGAAAGCAGGATCGGGCCCAAGCAGGCAGGCAACAGATAGAGCGATTGGAAACCAGGTTGGAAAATGTTGAGGGCATAGTGGAAGGAAGGAGTAAGTGAGTATAAGCATGGGGATTTCAAATACCCAGGACAATACTTGAAATGGTGATTTGAGTTGAGAAAAGTGGCTGTTGGGAGACAAGCAAGTGATTTAAGGAAGAAGTGAGAAGTTAACTCTGTAGTTGCTGGAGGGAACAGCAGTTGAACTTTGTAAAAATGCTAAAGAGGAAGGTTCTTGGTATCTTTGAAATGTTTGTAAATAAATCCAGGCAATGAATTATTTGATTGCAATTATTTGGCTATGAACAATTTAGTCAAATTAGCTAAAGAAATGTATACAGTGCTATGTAATTAAAACCCTATTAGGCTCTAAGGGGCCACTATAAGTAGTGATGTTTACTTTCAGTGTTTGAAAGCAGGAGTTAAAAGTGAAAGGCAATCAAAATTCTGGAAAAGTTAATTATGTCCCTTTTAAGGTAAGAATCTTTAAGCTATGAATAGCTTTGGATCCAGAATCAAGCCAGAAAGCAACTTTATTAGTGCAAATTATCTAACTGATAAGGTAGAAAAGCCACTGAAACCTGGGCTGCCTATGAAACAAATACAAGAAAATATGGGGTAAATTTCCTGTTTTGCCTGAAATCAACAAGGATATTTGCATCTTTTAAGCAATGACTGACTGCCCAGAAGGGTAGACCTCTGTTTTTTCTATCTTTCAGATAATCAGAGAAAACTGATGCCAACTGAACAGCATTCAGCATACCATGGATTTACTGGCACAAGAGGAATTATGTTCTGTGTTCTATGTCTTCAATGTTTTTTTCCCCACTCTGAACTTTAGAGTACAGATGTGGGGGACCTGCATGGACCCTTCTAAACTTAATTACTAGGTTAGATCTGGTAACACTGCCACCACTCAGAATATTAGTGTCTGGGGCACTTTCTGTCCCCCTAAAACTTTCCCCTCCCTGGGTTGCCTTGAGAGGCTTCACCACTTCCCTGGTGAACACAGATCCAAACCCCTTGGATCTTAAAACAAGGAGGAATTAACCATTCCTCCCTTTCCCCCCACCAATTCCTGATGAGTCCAGATTCATTCCTCTTGGATCTTAAAACAAGGAAAAATCAATCAGGTTCTTAAAAAGAAAGCTTTTAATTAAAGAAAGAAAAGGTAAAAAGTATCTCTGTAAAATCAGGATGGAAAATGCTTACAGGGTAATCAGATTCCTATAGACCAGAGGGACCGCCCCCCCCCCCACCTTAGGCTCAAAGTTACAGCAAACAGAGGTAAAAATCCTTCCAGCAAAAAGAAACATTTCCAAGTTGAGAAAACAAACATAAGACTAACACGCCTTGCCTGGCTAATTACTTACAAGTTTGAAACATGAGAGACTGATTTTGAAAGATTTGGAGAGCCTGGATTGATGTCCCGTCCCTCTCAGTCCCAAGAGCGAACAACAATAACACAAAGATCACAAACAAAAACTTCTCTCCACCAAGATTTGAAAATATCTTGTCCCTCTATTTGTCCTCTGGTCAGGTGTCAGCCAGGTTTACTGGGCTTCTCACCCTTTACAGGTGAAAGAGACATTAGCCCTTAACTATCTGTTTATGACATATGTCCTGTCTTGTGGTGTTTCTCTCATAGCCAGAATTGTTGTGTTTAGTATTTTCATAGTATAGTCTAGTTTAAAATCAAACAGAAGGGTTAAATAAAAAAAAAAGCAGATACTTGTTTTATTCAACATGGAATACAAAGTGTTTGGATAAATCAGGAGAATGTGATATACTAAAGTCTAATACATTTTCTTAAGTAAGAAAAAGAAACTTCATTGGCCAGATCTTTTAATTGGAAAAATTATTATTAAAATTTGCATACCAACAGTCCTTGAAAGCCAGGACATGAAAAGTTAACTCACTCCCCATATTGCACATGGGATCCTTCTGGCTACCTCAGATTTCTAGCCAGAGAGCTGGGGAGGGTGGGAAGCTATTGGACACCAGAGGTTGTACTGAGTGGACTCCTCGAAGTGGGTGTGCTTGTCCTGGCTTGTTGCTCCAAAGCTCTGTATTAAAGTTATTTTAGTGGAAGGGTATATGTGGCATACATTGAATAATAAGACTAATGTACTGTATAATGGCAATGTTTATGTGTTCATCGTTGGAAAAAGGTGTATGAGTGAAGAGTGGAAGTTTCCTTTGTAGGTTAAAAGAAGCCAAGAAGGGGAGAAGGAAAAAGAACAGAATGAATTAACTGCGAGAAAAAAATAGCTAGTGTGCTCAGTCTAAAGATAAGACATTGGCCCCATTCAAGGACACTACTCACAGCTAAGACTTAGCTGACAACCAAGAAAAGGGGGGGCTTGAATGTGCCTAAGCAGCTATGAGATCTGCAAAACACTGCCAGGCATTAATGAAATGTGTTAGGTTTCTTTTCTCACCGGTAAAGAAGCGCTGCCCAAAGACCCTAGCAGCCCTGCCACTCCTTGGAACCAGGAGCCTGGATCTATGTAAAGGTCCATCAGCGAAAGACTGCTCTGGCTCCACACTGGAAAGGCCCTTTCCAAGTCCTGTTAACCACCAAAACTGCCATGAAGTGCCAAGGACTACCTGCCTGGACCCATGATTCTCACTGCAAAAAGACCACTCCACCTTGGGAGACTTCTCCTACTGATGATTGGCCTAGTTCTCCTTCTAGCTCTGCTGTGCCTTCTGGACAGCAGGGAAAAAGGACAAAGTGAAGTGCTAGTAACGTCTCCCTTGTCCACTGACAGACCTACTGTGCCTTTGGATTTTTCTAGAAGAAGCAAAGCCATTACAGGGTGATGTGCTGGTAACCTCTCCCCTGTAGGATGCTGAACCACGACTGTTTTGGGAAAAAAGAAGGAACACTCGCTCCACCAAAATTGCCAAAGTCCAGGACTTCTTGACTAGAAAGGACATTAAGAACTGACCCTGGTGAAGAAACAAAGAATTATACACTGGCAGGAAGAAATCTGTGGGACCCATGCTTGGGAATGTGGTATTGATTGGATGCTGGGGTTTATTCTACAGACTGTGCTGTGTGTTTTGGATAAATTCTTCAGCATGTATTGCCCCCCCAATTGGATTTTAAATGACAAGTACCAAAGACACCTTGTTGCCACTGCCCCTGCCATGTCCTCCATTACCCCTGTAATATATCCAAATACAGACAATGCCATATATTTGATGAAACCAGTGGCCAAGGCCTTCACACTTGAGTGATTTATTTAATGATTGTTTGGAAAAAAATATTTTTAAAGTTCCGGATATCCCATATAAGCAAATAATTGAGTGGAGAATAAATGGATCAGTGGAAATAGAAATCTATGATATCACTACAAATGAACCCCAAGAATCTGTAATTGAAATTGATGGCTTCCATAGTAAAGTAGATATGATGGTTGTTCCTAGGGTTTGCAATGTGTTACATGGAAGAGGCCCTTATCATTATTTCATCACCCAGTTAATGAATAATCAAATGAATGCCCAAAGAGTTTGTTCTGCCACTGAAAATTTTACCTATATAGAAACTATTCCAGTGACTTATAATGTAACCTGTACCTTATTGCAATACACCCCCTCCTATGCTATTAATGTTAATGCCCCTTGAAAGTACCTGAGGATAGTTAAATAACAGATGCGATATAGTACTACACCAAAGAGAGATGTATTAGGATATCGCTGGACTGTGATTAATATTACACTAGGGACTGTTAAGGTTACAGTGCCCTTCTCCAGTTTCCAGATCACCTCTGCATACCCAAATTGCTCACAAGGGGTTGCCATTAGATTAGCACAACAGAGGGCCTAGGTTATTTCCTCTGGAAGAAGAGGGACTTGACCAGATCCCTATGGGATGGGGCCAATAGTGCAGCAGCAGTTCAGAATATTTTAAGAACCAAGAACATGAAGAGAAATTGGGCCAACTAGAAAAGGCCACTAGGCTTATTTCTGGAGCTCAGCTAATCCAAGTACAGGCTGGAGTTGGTGAGTTACGTGTCATATCCGCCCTTAGTTCTATGACCCAGAAGTTGTTGACAGAGATGGTATTGAATATCACTGAGGCTGGGAAGGCATTGCAGTGGGATCTAGCATGTTCAGAAATTCAGGATTTCCTGAATGACCAGCTGATGGCCATTCAGAGTGATCTTGAGCACCAGGCTTGGCCCACTGCCCTTATAGACACATCAGGAGAACCATCTGATCTGTGGCCATGGAGACATACTTGGAGACTTTCTGGGTGGAAGTGTGGACATTCACACTGCTCCTTCCAAGCATTTGGACGGGTTAGGGGGGTGTGGGCTCCCACATACCTAATCCTGCCGGGTCCATGGGGAAGATGCATGTGGGACTGGATGATTCACCATGACATCTGGGAGATTAGACTACCTGATATGCCCAATCGATTTTTACTCAGTGCTCCTGGGATTACATCTGACATTTGCATGGGGTTAGGGAGTCAGTGGACATTTTGGCCGTTGGAACCCCCACAGCTTCAGTGTATCCGTAAACTGAAGCCAGGGGAAGTTGTCACTGTTCACAACAACATTTGCTGGGAGAGTATGGAACAAGGAATGATCCTGACAGGACACTTACTTTTTCAAGTTAAAGATAGCTGTGTGTATGTTAAAACCACCACATTGCAAGATATATAGTTTAATCTCATTACCACTGCAGGCAATCATATTGTTTACTGGCCTGCAGATAGAATTTTGTACGTAGCCCTAGGTTCCAGATGCCCTTTAATTGGACCAGCTTAATACCTGATCAATTTCAAGATGTGCTTTCAGTGTTACCAGAGATCCAAAGAATCTCTGAAATACAAAGGCAAATTCATATGCTTCAAAATATATATATCAAGTTGAAAAGAATGCCTTTCCTACAGCTTGTAGAGAGTCTACTTTATGTACTAAGTATGATGTATTGTACTTTGTGACTAAAACTGTCCAACAACCCCATCATATTATTGCTATGGGAATGTTATTGCTTGTATTGCTATTAGTTATTTTAGGATTATGTTGTTGTTGTTGTAAAGGACGTACTAATAGTAATACCTTTCATGTCCATGCTAATCATGCATTGTCATTACATCCAATCAAAACCCGTAAGGTTGAAACATCTGACCTAGAATCTGAAATCCATGGCTTAATGCAAATAGAGGTTTGAAAATATTTGTTGTAGTAGAAGTACAAAAGGGGGGAGTGTGAAAGTAGAGAAAGAACTGACAGGGATTTGGAGGGGATCTTAATGCATGTCAGTCTCTGTTAGCAAGAGTCAGGCTAGCTGTAACCCTACTAACACGAGATTTGTAGAAACGAGGATTATGTGAGGCGAGTGGGAAAGAACTGTGTGAGAAGTTGTTGCGACCTTGTGTCGATAATGAGGAACGTAGACTGGCATCGAAATAGAAGTGAGAAAAATGAGATATCAGGATGGCCTATGTATAAACCAAATGCAGCTGTTGCTTATTATTGTATGTAACAAAAAGTACAAATGCTGCTGTAATTGTTTACCTGGAGAGAGACCTGCCTAGGACTGAGGCAACCCTGTGTCCTAGCGCACTCCCTCCCTCTGTACAATTGCAAAGAGAAAATAAAGTATCTGACTTTGCTGTACCCAACCAAAAAGTGAGAACTAAGTTTTTCTCTGCCAGTACCAGACTTCTCTGGGGCTCAGACCTGCCCCACAGAACGTCTGTCTTCTCGCTCAATTAGCAGTGGGAAAGGGGAAAATCCCAAGGAGGCTCCTCCTCGTGCTCACAGGCATGACCCTGTATTCTCTCACAGTCCTCAAGGGGAGAACTTGAGGCGACTCCCTACAGCAAAGCCATTTTCCCCACCCTGCAGCCTCTTTACCTGCCCATTGTCATAGACTCTCTGTGAGGTCACCACCTCCCAACCACCTTTGACCAATCAGCTGAGGTCCTGCAAAAGGCTACTGTGATGTCACTGCCCTGACCAGCCCCTTTGCATGTTTGAGCTGCTCCCACTGTGTCACACCCCCACCCCCACTCAGTCAGTGTTAGTTCTGGAGATCAAGCAGGTGACATATGAAAACTTCACAGGCTTCTCAATGTGCCACACTTAGTTTTGCAGACAATTGTAGACGTTAAGGCAAGAAGAGACCTTTGGATCATCCAATCATAGAATCATAGGACTGGAAGGGACCCCAAGAGGTCATTGAGTCCAGTCGCCTGCACTCAAGGCAAGAGTA
Source organism: Gopherus flavomarginatus (assembly GCF_025201925.1). Lineage (NCBI taxonomy): Eukaryota > Metazoa > Chordata > Testudines > Testudinidae > Gopherus > Gopherus flavomarginatus. The sequence goes on along the minus strand of NC_066621.1, from coordinate 37,559,490 downwards.
AATACTATATAGATCATCTCTGACAGGTGTTTGTCTAACCTGCTCTTAAAAATCTCCAATCATGGAGATTCCACAACCTCCCTAGGCAATTTATTCCAGTACAGAACCATCCTGACAGCCCATTGAGTCTGTGAGCAGATAAATCACATCCCTCGCCCAGCAGCTCCCCCAGGGCAATGAGCTAATGCCTCCCCCCACCACAGGGACAGAGGCTGAAAGTCCATCTGATGGCGGGTCAGGGGCTGGCGTGGAATGTGCTGGGATCTCGGCCTGGGCCCTAGAGGGGTAGGGGACCCCGGGACACACAACCACACGCAGCAAGGCCTGAACCGATTTTCTCCCTGTCTGTGAGTCCCAGCAGAGAGACCAGGGACTCATTGGTCCATGGAGAATGAGCTTCTCTCCCCAGCTGGGGCCTGCAACCCAATGGTCAAGGGAAGCGGGTGAGGGGAGCCTGCACTAGCGCTTCTGCAGGGTACATGGTATGGGATGAACAGAGAACTCCAGTGTCCAGGGCTCTCAGGCCACGTGTCCATTCCACTGCAGGAGGGGATCTGGGAGCAGCTAGAGGGGACTGGAGCAGGAGTCGGGAAAGCAGCCAAATCTGGGAGAAGGAGGGAATTCAGCTTTGCTGGGGAAGCTGGGCTGAGCAGAGATGCTGCTGCAGATGCAGCTAGTTCCCTGGGTACAATGCTGCAGCATTTTAACTACATGGTTAATACAGAAGTTGCAGCTCAGCTGAGTAATGTGCTGCATCCGGTTTAATGGAGTTAGGGGCTTTGCCAGGGTATAAAACCGGGGCCGCCCAGAGGAATCCAGGGGCCTGGGGTCTTTGGCGGCGGCGGGCCCCCGCTTCAGTGGTAATTTGGAGGCAGGGGCCCTTCCACTCTGGGACCCACCACCAAAGTGCCCCAGAGACCCACAGCGAGGACCCCCCGCAGCCGAATTACCGCCAAAGCGGGACCCACTGCCGAAGTGCAGCTGGGTCTTCAGCAGTAATTCAGTGGTGAGGGGCCCCCGTCGCGGGTCTCCGGGGCATTTCAGTGGCGGGTCCCGGAATGGAAGGGCCCCCCGCCACCGAATTACCACTGAAGACCGGGCTGCATGTCGCCGGCGGGTCTCGCTTCAGCAGTAATTCGCTGGCGGGGGATCCTTTTGCCCCAGAGTGGAAGGGCCCCCCATCGGCGAAGACCGGGAGCAGAAGAAGCTCCGGGAGCCCGGGCTCCGCAAGAGTTTTCCAGGGCTCCAGGAGCGAGTGAAGGACCCCGCTCCAGGGGCCCTGGAAAACTCTTGTAGGGGCCCCTGCGGGACTCGGGGCTTAGGGCAAATTGCCCCTCTTTCTCCCCCCCCCCCGGGTGGCCCTGTATAAAACTGAATTGCAGCTTCATCCTGGTCACACCCATCTATCCCTGCTCCACCCCCTCCCACTCTAGCCTGTCCATGCCCCCTCCCCCGAACACTCCTTTTGCCTGCAGCTGCTGGGGTGAGGCACAAGTGGCACCTGTGTGGGAGGAATTTCCCAGGGTTAAGTTGCACAAAGTGAAACTAACTGAAATGTGCCCCCTGCGCTGTACACTGTGCTGTGCTGCCCTGGGGAGATGTGGCTTTAAGCTGCTGTCCCAGCCCCTTCCCACTCTCAAGAAGGACTGAGCCAAAAAAGATCTGATGAGGTTCAACAAGTGTAAGGATTTTTATCTCTCTAGGCCGATCTGATCAGAAGATCTCGACGAGCCTTACAGTTTATCTCCCGTTGAGTCCCCCTTTTAAGGCCATCTATCAGAGCTGACTTTAATGAACTCCACACACACAAAACTATCAAATAAAACAACAACACTTTATTTGCTAAGAGGAGAGGAAGGAATGGAAAGGGGAATGGATTAATGAGTCTGGAGATTCGAAATAACACATAGGCACACACATACACTTATACTACAAGATGTTCTTCTACTTTTACAGACATCAACGATAAAGGGATGCAGGATCCAGAAAACAGAAGCCAGTAGTGAACACTGACCGTGGATGACAGATGAAATGGACAGATATGTATCCCTATCTTAACTCCCACCCTAACCCGCTTTGCGTCGTCCTGAGTGCAAGATTGATCTAACTAATCGGACCAGATCCGTGTATGCAAGTTTGCTTTCCCAAAACAACTAACAAACAACCCCAACTTAATTAGTAAGTAGCTATTGCAGGCCCATAGCCAGTGCCAAGATTGTACTGCACCAGGAGAGAGAGCAGCCTCCTGCACCTCTGACAGTTCAAAAGCTCAAGAGCCAGTGCCCCTGGCCCCTCCCCGCATTGGTCTCTGTAGGGAGCTGTTGCTGGGCAAGGTCAGATTCCTGCTCTTCCCACTTTCCCGCCTTTTCTAGGTGCTGAGGAACAAGAACCTGACCTGACCCCCAATGGAGGTCGCCTTGTCCTTTTACCAAAACAAAATGGCCTTTTGATTTACAGAACTTATTTTAACTTTTATACAGAATAATTTGGCAAACATGTAAACTGAAATTAACATTTCCCCTCCTTGTCGGTGTTACACCTGTTTTAAAAGGATGTAACTGCCGATACCTGTGACTTTGCCTAATTATGACCCACCTGATAAATAAGTTGTCACAGGGCAAAAAATTTTCATTGAACCCAAATAATAAGTACAACCATAGTATTACAGAGGGGGTTGTGGTGGAACCCCCAAGGCAAGCGGAAAAGAGGCCGTCCAAGAAACACCTGGCGACTTGACCTTCAGGCTGATAGCAAAAAAAATGGGCTATACCTGGAACCAGTTAGAACGAATGGCCCAGGATAGAGGACTCTGGAGATCTAGTGATGATTAAAACATTCCTTATCGCAAACTGGGGATGTGTAATAACTGTTTGATTTGCTTCTTCCCTAATTACCACGGGACCAGTTAAACTAGGAATAGGAGAAGGAAGAACCAAAACAAATTGGTATACGCTTATTACATACAGACCTACCACAGACCATTTACCAGACTCTGCCGTTTTAACATTAATTTTAAACCTCTCTAAACAATTATAACTATTTATGGGAAAATTTAACCTTGACCTTACTGCAGCAGAAAGTTTTGCAATGAAAAGACTCTTCCTGCTTTACAACCATTTCCCTGGATCGAGGGAGTGGCCCTATGAAATCAATTTGAAGGCGAGCTACTTGATGGTGATACATGGGACGCTTGATGGGCCTGGTATCGATGTTATTCTCCGCACACCAAAGACATGGTTTAATATGATTAATTATTTCCTCCTTTAAGTTAGGCAACCATGCCACTTTGGACACCCGTTCCAAAGTTTTGGACGCAGCATAGTGTCCCTGGCCATGAGCTAAAGTTATTAGTTCTTTTCGTAGAGTTACTGGCATAACCAGTACAGGTAATTCACAGTTTGGCGATGTTGCTATAATCAATCCCTTTTTGTCCTTACATATCCTTGATGTTTCCCTGCTGTTAAAAGGACTTGGAGATTTTTATCCTGTTTTTGCAGGGTCAAGATGCCATGGCCTGCTGACACATCTGGAGACGGCAACTTAACTACAGCAGCTGCAATGGGGGTCTTATCCCATGTATATGCTGATCCTAACCTACCAGCTTTTTTTGCTAGCTGATTGGCCTGATTGTCAAGCGCGGCCAGAACCGACCCCCTTCATATGGGCTTTTACTTTCAACAGGTAGGTATGACCCTCTCTTGATAAAGCCAACTGCCAAGCATGGTTTAAATAAGAGGCATATTTGACAGATTTCCCATCTGTGGTGTTCATTCCTCTTTTCTTCCAGATGGGAAGCAGCTAGCAAGGGCTTGAACCACTCAACTAGATGCAGAACACAGACAGATGTTTTCCTCATGTGCTACCTCAGACGATACTGCCAGGACTGCAATTAATTATGCAGCTTGTGCTGATGGCAGCCTCATCGTACCCTGCACCACTTGCTGTATCCCTTCCTGGATTGCAGCAAACCCTGCAACAGGATGCCCTTCGTGCTGACAAGCACTCCCATCAACTGCCCAGAGTGTTAACCCTTTTCCTGATACTTCTTCCCAGGATGTTGCTAAGAAGAATGGAGATAGTATGTCTAAATCAGGATCTGGCAACAGACATTAATGCTCATCTCCTGTGGTAATCAGAGCATAGGAAGGATTCCTGTATGGGGGATCTTCTCAGTACAAATATCCCGACTGACCAGACTTAGAGTCCATCCCGCCAGCCGGGGCGAGGATACCCAGACCTCATTAATTCTTCCAGAGATGACATATTTTACTGGAGTATGGCATGTCCTCACCACAATGAGAGCTGTGCCAGTTAGATACTCCCAACATGTTAGGGACCATACCAGGGCGAATACCTCACGTTTGCAAGCTGAAAACCTCGCCTCCACCTCACTGAGAGTTTTGGAACCATAGGCCATCGGTCTCATCTGGCCAGCTTATTTTTTGCAGCAAAACAGCTCCAGTGCTTGCTGGAGTAGTTGCCAGGTGCAAGTAAAACGACAGGCCTTGTTTAGGAGAGGCTCGCGCTGGTGCAGCCACTAGAGCCTTTGTAAGATCATTAAAAAGGCACCTTTCAAAATTGGCAGTCAAATCCTAGTGAGGAAAAAACAAAGAAGCGTAAACTCTGGCAAGTCAAATGAAAAGTGTAAGGCAGAGGTCAAAAACGAATGTGAAGAGCAACTAGCCAAGGCACAGCAACTAACAACAAAGGCTTTTTTAAGTACATGGGATGCAGGAAGTCTGCCAAAGGGTCAGCAAAGCCACTAGTTGATCAGTGCTAAAGGAGCACTCCAGGAAGACCTGGCCACTGCGGCAAAGCTACATAAATTCCTTGCTTCTGTTTTCACTGCAGAGGAAGCGGAGGAAATCCAGACACGCCAGCCCTTCTTTTTAGGTGACAGATGCTAGAATCAAAGAATTATAGATCCATGGGGTTAGAAGGGACTACAAGGTCCAGGGAGGGTGTTTGGGTGAAGAAGGGGGTTTGGAGTGTAGGCTCTGGGAGGGAGTTTGGGTTCTGGGGGCAGGGTCTGGGCGGGGACAGGGGGTTGGGGTTGGGGTGCAGATTGGGGTACAAGCTCTGGGAGGGAGTTTGGGTGCTAGGTGCAGGGTCTGGGCTGGGACAGGGGGTTGAGGTGCAGGAGGGGGTTTGGGGGCTGGGTGCAGAGTCTGGGCTGGGACGAGGTTGGGGTGCAGGAGAGAATTTGGGTGCTAGGTGCAGAGTCTGGCATGGGACAGGGGGTTGGGGTGCAGGAGGAGGTTTGGGGGCTGGGTGCAGGGTCTGGGCTGGGACAGGGGGTTGTGGTGCAGGAGGGGGCTTGGGGGGCTGAGTGTGAGAGGGGGTTTGAGTGCTGGGTGCAGGCTCTGGGCTGGGACAGGGCATTGAGGTGCAGGAGGGGGTTTGGGGGCTGGGTGCAGGGTCTGGGCTGGGACAAGATTGGGGTGTAGAATGGGGCTTGGGGGGCTGGGTGTGAGGGGAGTTTGAGTTCTGGGTGCAGGCTCTGGGCTGGGACAGGGCGTTGGGGTGCAGGAGGGAGTGCAGGGTGTGGGGCTGGGCCAGAGATGAGGAGTTTGAGGTGCAGCAGGAAGGCTGCCCTGGGGCTGGGGTGAGGAGCCAGAGTGGAGGATTCCCCCCAGGGACAAGACACTCACCCAGGCCCCAACAGGCTGCTGCTCAGGAGGTCCAGCCAGGATAAGCCCCCCTCCTCAGATTCGACTTGGAGTCACCTGATGGGGGAGGGGAGGCTGCCATGTGCCTCCTACCTCTGCAGGCGCAGCAGCCACCTCAGCCTGCCCCCAGCTCCACTCCCCTGTAGCCCACAGTGGCAGCGGCCAGTGAGAGAGCACAGTGTGGAGATGCAGGGAGCAGGCAGGGACGCTCGGGGGAGGCACATGGGGGCAGCAGGCAGGACTGGGGTATGCTCTGGGGGAGGCACATGGGAGTGGCAGGTTGGGCTGGGGGAGAAACCCTGCCCTGAACATTGGTGGAGCTGTGCCCCTCAGGGCCCTGAATTTGCTGGAGCCCAGGCACCACAGGCCCATATAACTTGCTGCCTCTGGCAAGGTTCATCTAGTCTAACCCCTGCCAAGTTGCAGGACTTTGTGTGTCTAACCCACCTAGCTTCTCTTTTCTGGCTGCGGTCCCTTGACTGCAGCAGCTCCCCCGATGTCCTTGCACTCCTCTTTCCCTTAGATCCTTCACTTCTCTGCCTACTAGTTTGCTGCATCTCTGAGTCCTCTCTATATGCCCTGGCCCAGCAGCTAGTTACCCAGGATACACTCCCATTGCCATCCTTGGGGGCAGCCTGGACTGTGAGGGCTGCAGGTGTTGGTCTCTGGTCAATGCAGGTGCTATGGCGGCTGTACACCTGAGTGGTGACACCTGCAACCCATCACCAAACTGTGGGGCCATATTCTGCAAGGTGGCCTCCCTGGCTGAGATTCTGTGAGCAGAGAACCCCTGGGTCAGAGAAGGAAAATGGCCTAAACAGAACACTCTGTCAATGGCTCCCAGAGACATCCCCGTGACACCCGACTGTGCAGCCAGGGGGTTCTCCTGCTCCTTCATCATCACCGTGGGCAAGAGTCTGGCAATGGGAATGGATTATGCATCTGGCCAAAGGGGAACTGGCCATGGAGGTGGAGGAGTTCTTGGCTTTGCCCTCCTCATCCTCCTCCTCATCCAAGTTGTCCTCTTCTGCTTTCTTCTCCATGACCACGTGCTCCATTCCCATGGCCAGATCCTCCCCCTCCTCCACTTCCTTCTCTCTGGCCAGGTCCTCCCTCTCCCTCTCTGTGGCCAGGTTCTCCTCCTCCTTTTCCTCCTCATCCTCCTCTCTGGCCAGGTCCTCTTCCTCGTGCTCCTTCTCTGTGGCCAGGTTCTCCTCCTTCTCATCATCTTCCTCTCTGGCCAGGTCCTCTTGCTCCTACTCCTCCATTTCCAGGTCCACCTCCTTCTCTTCTTCTTCCCCCTGCATTGGCACATCTTCGTCCTCCTCAATTCCTGGGTCCTCCTAGTCTATAGTCAGGTCCTCTACCTCCTCTTCTGCCTCTTCTTCTTCCCCCTGCATGGCCACATCCTTCTCCTCCTCCTCCTCTGTGACCAGGTCCTCTTCCTCCTCTTCCGCCTCTTCTTCTTCCGCCTGCATGGCCACATCCTCCTCCTCCTCCTCTCTGTGACCAGGTCCTCTTCCTCCTGCTCCTTCTCTGTAGCCAGGTTCTCCTCCTCTTTCCCCCCTTCTCATCTTCCTCTCTGCCCAAGTCCTCTTGCTTCTCCTCCTCCATGGCCAGGTCCTCCACCTTTTCTTCTTCCCTCTGCATGGCCGCATCCTCCTCCTCTGTGACCAGGTCCTCTTCCTCCTGCTCCTTCTCTGTGGTCACTTCCCAATCCTCCTCCATTTCCTTTTCCTCCATAGTCATTACCTCCTCTTCCTTCTCCTGCATGGCCACATCTTCGTCCTCCTCCATTGCCAGGTCCTCTTCCTTCTTCTCCTCCTGATGCAGATTCTCCTTGCCCTCCTCTGTGGCCTGGTCCTTCTCCATGGCCAGGTCCTCCTCTTTCTCCTCTGGAGTCAGGTCCTCCTCCTCTTCCTCCTGCTCCATGGCCAGGTGCTCCACTCCTGTGGTCAGGTCCTCTTCTTCTTTCTCCACAGGCAGGTGCTCCTCTTCCTGCTCCATAGCCAGCTCCTTCTCTCCTTCCTTTTGCTCCATGATTAGGTGTTCCTCCTCCAGCGCCACGTCCTTCTCTTCCTCTTCCTTTACCTTCTTCTTCCTCCTCCTTCTCAGTGGTCAAGTACTCTTCCTCTTCTATGCAGAGGTCCTCCTCCTTCTCTTCTGCTGACAAGTTCTCTTCCTCCTCCTTTCCTCTGCTGCAGACACATTCTCCTCCTCCTCCTCCTCCTCTCCTCTTCTGCGGTCAGGTTTTCCTTTTCCTCCTCTTCAGACACATTCCCCTCTTCCTCCTCCTCCTCTTCTGCAGACACATTTTCTTCCTCCTCCTCCTCTTCTTCCTCTTCTGCAGACACATTCTCTTGCTCCTCCTGCTCTTCTTCCTCTTCTGCAGACACATTCTCTTCCTCCTCCTCCTTTTCTTCCTCTTCTGCAGACAGGTTCTCTTCCTCCTTCTCCTCTTCTTCCCCTTCTGCAGACACGTTCTCCTGCTCCTCTTCTTCCTCTTTTGCAGACAGGTTCTCCTCCTCTTTCTCCTCCTCTTCCTCTTCTGCAGTCAGGTTTTCCTCTTCCTCCTCTTCAGACACATTCCCCTCTTCCTCCTCCTCCTCTTCTGCAGACACATTTTCTTCCTCCTCCTCCTCCTTTTCTTCCTCTTCTGCAGACAGGTTCTCCTCCTCCTTCTCCTCTTCTTCCCCTTCTGCAGACACGTTCTCCTGCTCCTCTTCCTCCTCTTCTTCCTCTTTTGCAGACAGGTTCTCCTCCTCCTCCTCCTTCTCCTCCTCTTCCTCTTCTGCAGACACTTTCTCCTCCTCCTCTTCCTCCTCCTCTTCCTCTTCTGCAGACAGGTTCTCAGCCTCCTCCTTGTCCTCTTCTATAGATATTTCATCCTCCCCCTCCTCCTCTGTGTCCAGGTCTTCCTCCTCCTCTGTGGTCATGTTCTCCTTCTCTTTTATCACTAGCTCCTCCACCTCCTCCTCTTTTTCAGTGATCAGGACTTGCTCTTCCTGCTTCTCCTCCTCCTCTGTCTCTAGCTCTTCCTCCTCTTCCTCTCCTTCTGTTTCTGGGTCTTCTTCCTCCTCTGCCTTTTCCTCAAGGGCAAGGTCCTTCTCTGACTGGTCCGTGGGGGTCTCTGCATCAGAGAGACAAGGGCAGAGGGTGACTCTTGCTGGGGAGGGGGGAAGAGGAAGGACAGGGGTGTGAAGGGATGGGGAGAGCAGATTTAATGTTTCCCCCTCCCATGTAAGCATCCAAAGGCAGAGAGATCCCCAGACTGCCCCTCCCACAGACCCCTCAGCCCCAGGCCCCATGGCAGAGAGATCCCCACACTGCCCTTCCCAGATACCCTCAGCCCCAGGGCCCCATGGCAGAGAGATCCCCACACTGCCCCTACCACAGACCCCTCAGCCCCAGAGCCCCATGGTAGAGAGATCCCCACACTGTCCCTCCCACAGACCCCTCAGCCCCACGGCCCCATGGGAGAGAGATCCCCACACTGCCCCTCCCACAGACCCTCAGCCCTATGGCTCCATGGCAGATGGGGCCCTTCACTGTCCCATCCTCCCTGGGAGTTGCCCCAAAGCATCAGGGACCCACTTCCCAGCAGCTCCCCCCATGCCCCACTGCAGGGGGTGGCTCTGCAACTGCCGCTGATGTCATTGGGCTCACGTGGCTCAGGCAAGACCTCTGGGCTGGGATCCCCCCAATGACTGCGACAGAGTGACTGGGTGTTAATGGCCCCTTGCTCCTCTCCATGCCCAGGGGGTCTCCTCACCTGCACTGGAGGAGCACTCAGCCTCCTTGTGGCAGGGAGCCTCCAGAGAGTGGCTGCTCTCCCCTTCAGCACCAGTTGAGCTGCTGGGGCAGTGATCCCCCAGCTCCTGCCCTGGGGTTGCCTCCTGCTGGCCCACGTGGCTGGGCTGAGGGCTGGCCTTCCAGCAGAAGCAAACCCAGAACTGCGTTGCCTGACTCCTCCCGTGGGCTGAGTCCTGCCTGTCTAGACTGACCTTGGGCCACCTCCATCTCGGCCTGGATGTTGTCTCTCTCCGCTCGGCACCAGCCCTGGGGACTGGTTTCCTCCTGGTGAGCAAGGCTGAGCAGGACCATCTCCTGGGGTGGCTGAAGCCTGCTTTCAATGCCATGGGGATGGAAGGGCAGCTCTCTGTCTGAGGACGCTGGCAGCTGCCCCCCTCTTTCTCCGGGGCCACCTGTGGAGCCCTCCTCCTCAGATACCTTCTCAGCACATCCATCCTGGAACTGAGCAGGGAGCAGCCGTGAGTCTGGGGCAACACAGCCTCTCACCAATGGGCCTGTCTGCCCCCTATCTGGGTTGACTCCCTCATCCCATGCCCCCTGGGGGACACCTGGACTGGGATCTGCACACACTGGCAGGGCTCACCATGCAGGCTGCTCCCAAAGCTCCTCCAGTTTAGGGACCCCCAGGGTATCTCATCTCTTTAGAGCAATGGGGTCAGTGACAGAGACCTGTAGTCAGTCTGGACAGGCGTCATCCTCATGTAGCCCCAGGCCACACTCCCTCCCTGGCCTGAGAAGGCAGAGAACCCAGGTATCCAGGCTTCACTCCTGAGCCACTGGCAACAGCAGACAGGTTCCCCTGTTCCTCAACCCCCGCTCAGCAGCTACCAGATCGAGGACACTCCGACCTCAGTTCCCGACTCCTACCCCCCCTCTGCGCAGCAGACCATGGGCAGACAGCTTGGACAGGGGCAGCTCCTTGGGGGCGGAGTCCAGGAGGTGGGAGCAGCAGTGGAGCAGCGTGGTGGGAGGATGGGATCCCTTGCCCCGAGGCACACAGTGGTGCCCCCCTGAGCACGGTGCCCTGGTGTGCGATTAATTCTTGTTACAAAATATAATGCAGTAATTTGGTTTGAGTTAATCACATGCATTAACTGCAATTAATTGATAGCCCTAATTATTATGTTGGATTACAAATATTTGCACTGTACAGAAAAACGATCTACAAGTTGAAGCCTGACGGGGCATACAAATGTTTAGCATAATTGGCATGTAAATTTCTTGCAATACTGGCTACAGTAGTACCATGCAAATGTCTCTTCTCACTTTTAGTGATATTCTCCATGAGAAGTGGGCAGCATTATCTCCTGCAAATGTAAACAGACTTGTTTATCATTGCGATTGGCTGAACAAGGAGTAAGACTGAGTGGACTTGTGGGCTCTAAAGTTTTACATTGGTTCGTTTAAGAGTGCAGTTATGTAACAAAAAGTGTCTAGGTTTGTAAGTTTCACTTTCATGATAAAGAGATTGTAGTACAGTACTTGTATGAGGTGAATTGAAAAATACTATTTTTTTAATCTTTTCTGCAGTGTAAATATTGGTAGTCAAACATAATAACATATAGTAAGCACTGTACATTTTGTATTCTGTTTCAGAGGGGCAGCTGTATTAGTCTGTATCAGCAAAAACAATGAGGAGACCTTGTGGCACCTTAGAACCCCATTCATGTTGCCTTATAGAGTGTGAGGCTGCATTAATAACAATGTGTTAATACTTGAGGGCTCAGCCGAGTGCAGTTAGGTATTCCCCGGGAAAGATCCCACCCTCTGACTCCACTACCTCAACCAAGCTTCACAATCATCATTTCTGTGTACAGTATTAAACTGTGTGTTTAAAATTTATACTCTGTGTGTGTGTGTATATATATATATATATATATATATACACACACACACACAGAGTGTGTATATATATATAATACAGCAAAGAATATATATATATAAAACAGCAAAGAATATATATATATAAAACAGCAAAGAATCCTGTGGCACCTTATAGACTAACAGACGTTTTGGAGCATGAGCTTTCGTGGGTGAATACCCACTTCGTCAGATGCACATGGTGGAAATTTCCAGGGGCAGGTATATATATGCAGGCAAGCTAGAGACAATGAGGTAGTTCAATCAGGGAGGATGAGGCCCTGTTCTAGCAGTTGAGGTGTGAAAACCAAGGGAGGAGGAACTGGTTTTGTAATTGGCAAGCCATTCACAGTCTTTGTTTAATCCTGAGCTAATGGTGTCAAATTTGCAGATGAACTGAAGCTCAGCAGTTTCTCTTTGAAGTCTGGTCCTGAAGTTTTTTTGCTGTAGGATGGCCACCTTAAGGTCTGCTATAGTGTGGCCAGGGAGGTTGAAGTGTTCTCCTGCAGGTTTTTGTATATTGCCATTCCTAATATCTGATTTGTGTCCATTTATCTTTTTCCGTAGCGACTGTCCAGTTTGGCTAATGTACATAGCAGAGGGGCATTGCTGGCATATGATGGAGTATATTACATTGGTGGACGTGCAGGTGAATGAACCGGTGATGGTGTGGCTGGTCTGGTTAGGTCCTGTGATGGTGTCGCTGGTGTAGATATGTGGGCAGAGTTGGCATCGAGGTTTGTTGCATGGACTGGTTCCTGAGCTAGAGTTACTATGGTGCAGTGTGCAGTTACTGGTGAGAATATGTTTCAGGTTGGCAGGTTGCCTGTGGGCGAGGACTGGCCTGCCACCTAAGGCTTGTGAAAGTGTGGGATCATTGTCTAGGATGGGTTGTAGATCCCTGACGATGCATTGGAGGGGTATTAGCTGGGGACTGTATGTGATGGCCAGTGGAGTCCTGTTGATTCCTTTCTTGGGTTTGTCTTGCAGTAGGAGGCTTCTGGGTACACGTCTGGCTCTGTTGATCTGTTTCCTTATTTCCTCGTGCAGGTATTGTAGTTTTGAGAATGCTTGGCGGAGATTTTGTAGGTGTTGGTCTCTGTCTGAGGGGTTAGAGCAGATGCGGTTGTACTTCAGTGCTTGGCTGTAGACAATGGATCGTGTGATGTGCCCGGGATGGAAGCTGGAGGCATGAAGGTAGGCATAGCGGTCGGTAGGTTTTCTGTATAGGGTGGTGTTAATGTGACCATCACTTATTTGCACTGTGGTGTCTAGGAAGTGGACTTCCCGTGCAGATTGGTCCAGGCTGAGGCTGATGATGGGGTGGAAGCTGTTGAAATCGTTTTGGAATTTTTCCAGACTCCTTCCTATGGGTCCAGATGATGAAGATGTCATCAATGTAGCGTAGGTAGAGAAGGGGCGTGAGTGGACGAGAGCTGAGGAAGCGTTGTTCCAGGTCAGCCATAAAAATATTGGCATATTGTGGGGCCATGCGGGTGCCCATAGCAGTGCCACTGATCTGGAGATATATATTGTCCTCAAATTTGAAATAGTTGTGTGTGAGGATAAAGGCACAGAGCTCAGCAGCCAGTTGTGCTGTGGCATCATCAGGGATACTGTTCCTGACAGCTTGTATTCCATCTGTGTGTGGGATGTTTGTGTAGAGAACCTCTACATCCATGGTGGCTAGGATGGTGTTTTCTAGAAGGTCACCAATGCATTGTAGTTTCCTCAGGAAATCAGTGGTGTCACGGAGATAACTGGGAGTGCTGGTGGCATATGGTCTGAGTAGAGAGTCCACATATCCAGACAGTCCTTCAGTGAGAGTGCCAATGCCCGAGATGATGGGGCATACAGGATTTCTGGGTTTGTGGATCTTAGGTAGTAGATAGAATAACCCTGGTCGGGGCTGTAAGGGTATGTTGATTTGTTCTGGTGTTAGTGTAGGGAGTGTCCTGAGTAGATGCTGCAGTTTCTTAGTGTATTCCTCAGTGGGATCTGAGGGAAGTGGCCTGTAGAATTTGGTGTTGGAGAGTTGTCTGGCAGCCTCCTTTTGGTAGTCAGACCTGTCCATGATGACAACAGCACGTCCTTTATCAGCCTCTTTGATGATAATGTCTGGGTAGTTTCTGAGGCTGTGGATGGCATTGCGTTCTGCACGACGTAGCTTATGAGGCAAGCGATGTTGTTTTTCCACTCACAATGGTCCTGCTAATGCAGCCCAATATGCTGTTAGCCTTCTTGGCAACAAGAGCACACTGCTGACTCATATCCAGCTTCTTGTCACTGTAATCCCCAGGTCCTTTTTTGCAGAACTGATGCTTAGCCAGTCGGTCCCCAGCCTGTAGCAGTGCATGAGATTCTTCCGTCCAAAGTGCAGGACTCTCTTGACTCCTGCTGACTCCACCCCAGGGGGCCCCTCCTAGCGCCTGAGTCACAAGGGCTGCTGTGCCCTGGGGAAGTGTTTAGTGCCCAATAACAGACTAGGATTGTCGTCCAGGCACAAGGGTACAAATCTATCACAATCTCCAGTAACAACACAACAAGTGAGGTAGCTTATTGGGCAGAGGAAAGAAACGCCTGGGGTAAGGAAAGAACAGGAGTAACTAGACTAGTAACCCATCAACAATCACATCATTTAAAAGGGGCCCGACCCCCCACAACCAGCTCTCTCCCAGCCCCTGCGCAGCAGAATGGGAGCTGAGTATCTGTTCTCTAGGAGCTGATGCTGCCCTGTGCTCCTTGGCTGGTTTGAAATTCACAAGGAAAAGAAGCAAACATCGGGATTCTTACCGGGTCTTCGGTCTCAGTGTCAATGGGCACCTCCCAATCTGTGACGCGTCTCCCTCGGCTCCACTCCATCAACAGCCAACAACTGAATGTAAAATGACCCCTTTGTCTCTGAGCGCTGGCTTCTGATTGGCTCCCTCCGTTCCACTCCACCAACAGCCAACAACCGAATGTAAACCAACCCCTTTGTCTCTGAGTGCTGGCTATTGATTGGCTCCCTCCGCTCCACTCCACCAACAGCCAACAACCGAATGTAAACCAATCCCTTTGTCTCCGAGCGCTGTGACTGGCTGTAGTGATAGCTCCCTGCGTGTTCCATCTACGCCCGGCATTCCAGGCATGCTGGGAAGCAGAATCCTGAGTCCTGCAGCCATTGCAGTGGCAGATTAACGCACAGGAAGCCCATACCCAGGGGCCTCAGGCAACTTGGGGGGCCCTGGGAAAATCTCACAATGCTCAGGCAGCATGATTTCGCTGGTGATTTTCCTCACAGAAATGTTTGTAATCAAAATCACTATATATATATATGGGGTTTCTATTGGAAGTTAACTTGACCGCGTTCAATTACAGTACTATAAAAAAATAATTAGAGCAGTGCAAGGGATATTAGGCAAAAAAAGAATTTGTGTGTGTAAATATTTGTGTGTAATTATGCAAGGTTTTAAGGACCTAAACCACACTCATGGTTTGTAAAATCCTGTTTGTAGGTTTGAGATAAATTAGGTTTGTTTTGTTCTGTTTTTAAATGAAAAAATAATGCCACCAAAACTCCATTTAAATCTCACATCCAAAGGTCCCTGCTGCAGCTCCGCAGGCTGGAGCCTGCACATCCCGTGACAAGCAGGGGTAGGGGCAGGTGCAGAGCGTGGCAGGGTAGGGAGACGACATCTCCCATAACAGCGGGGTCCATTCACAGTAAGGGCGGCACCTCCCCGCGGTAGCATGGGCCCCACCTACTCCTCCTGCTTTCTCCTGACACCAGCTCCACCCTTCCCAGCACCACCTCATGGCAACTTCTGCTTCCGGACTTGCACCGGAAATGGGGAGTCTAGGCCGGGCCTGGCAGTGGCTGATAGGAAACGGAGGCAGGAGACACAGCCACTCCCATGGTGCCATGGGCCTCCCAGTGGTGATGGGAGATGGAGGCAGTGGATACCACCTCTCCCATGGTGCCACGGGGCCCGACTTGGTTGAGGGGAGATAAAGCCCTGGGGAGATGCTACAGCAATATTTTCATCAATTATTTAGACCATGGCATAGAGAGTGCACTTAAAACGCCTGTGGACAATACCAAGCTGGGAGGGTTTGCAAGTGCTTTGGAGGATAAGATTAAACTTCAAAATGATCTGGACAAACTGGAGAAATGGTCTGAAGTAAACAAGATGAAATTCAATAAGGACAAATGCAAAGTGCTTCACTTAGGAAGGAACAATCAGTTGCACATATACAGAATGGGAAATAACTGCCTAGGAAGGAGCACTGTAGAAAGAGATCTCGGGGGGTCATAGTGGATCACAAGCTAAATATGACTTAACAGAAAAAAAGGGAACATTATTATGGGATGTATTAGCAGGACTATTGTAAGCAAGACAGGAGAAGTAATTCTTCCACTCTAGTGTGCGCTGATTAGGCCTCAACTGGAGCATTGTATCCAGTTCTGGGTGCCACATTGCAGGAAAGATGTAAACAAATTGGCGAAAGTCCAGAGAAGAGCAACAGAAATGATTAAAGGTCTAGAAAACATGAGCTTTGAGTGAAGATTGAAAAAAATGGGTTTGTTTAGTCTGGAGAAGAGAAGACTGAGAAGCAACATAACACCAGTTTTCAAGTACAAAAAACTTTGTTACGAGGAGGGATTCAAATTGTTCCTCTTAAACTCTGAGGATAGGACAAGAAGCAAGATGCTTAAACTGCTGCAAACGAGGTTTAGGTTGGACATTAGGAAAAACTTCCTGGCCGGCCGAGAGGAGTGAGCAGCGGCAGTGAGTGTGGGGAGGGGGTGGAGAGGAGGCCTGGGCCTGGCCGGCCGAGAGGAGCGAGCAGCGGCAGTGGGTGGGCGGCAGGGGGTGGAGAAGAGCCCTGGGCCTGGCCTGCCGAGAGGAGCGAGCGGCGGCAGTGGGTGGTGGGCAGGGAGCGGAAAGGAGACCTGGGCCTGGCCGGTCGAGAGGAGCGAGCAGTGGACAGGGGCAAGGGGGTAGAGGGGAGAGGAGCCAGTGGGCAGGGGGACCTCAGGGTGCATCGCAAGTGGAGGGGGCCAGGCCAAGGCCCCTTCGGAGCCTGGGCCCAGCACCATGGCACCAGTGGCACCATTGGAAACCCAGTACTGGGCGTGGACCCTGAGTGAGGCTTTTGGGTGATGCAGTAATGGAGCTATGGGGTGGTAAGGGCAGTTCCACGTATCTCTAATCCCAGCCTCACTTCTCCTGTGCCCAAAGCCATGGCCGTGAGCCCACCCCTCTCAGTCTCAGACCCCACAGCCCCAGAAACATGACTGGCCACTCATGCTGTGACCCAGTTACAGCTGTGAAGGCTCCCCAAACTCTCTAGAAAGACAGAAGTGGGAAGAGCAACCCCCTTAGCCTGGCAGGCAGGACGCATCCTTCCCAGTATGGCAGAGACCCTGTCCATAGGCAAATAGACCCAGCCTAGCCCATAGGAGACTGGGGGCATGGGGGGAGGGGCAGAGGAAGATGGTGCAGGCAACTGAACATGACAGAGCGAGAGAGACCCCTAGGAGGAAGGAATGAAACTCAGAACAGGGAGTCACTCTCATCTATCTAACCTTCTCCTAGGCAGCACAACACTGCTGGCCAGAGAGATGCAAATGGCAACATCATCTCCCTCGAATCCACAGCTAGTCAGGACACTCTTTTTTTGGTTTTTGGTTTTTTCTAAAGAAACCCACACCCAGCTAATGGAAAGTCCCTGTCTGGAGCCAGGGGGGGCGTGACCAGAGCCCTCGCCAGACCAGACACTTATCTCACAGACAGTGACAGCTGCTCCACTCCCAGCTGAACAGGTCTTGCCTGGAATCAACAACGCTTCTGCTCTCACTCCTTTTCCATCTCACCTCTGGGCTGGACTCTTTCCCCTCTTCCCCTCCCTCTTCCACCCCCATCACACACTTCTTTCCCCTTGGTGCCAAACACAACACAAGAAGGAAAAACAAAAGTGATCATCACAATCTGTCGTGATGGCTAGGCTCTCCTTCTCGCATCGCCCACACCCCAGGGCTCTACCCTGAACCCCCTTTGCATGATATTGTCACAGCTACAATTGGAAAGCACCTCACTGCTCCGGCACCCAACATAGTCACTCTGCACAAGAGACTTTTGTCCCTTCCACTGGTCTTAACCCCACAGAGCCCCAGGTCCAGCTAGGATGCACCTTCTTTTTCTTTAGTACTGGGGCTCTCGTCCTATCCGTCCTATCTCTCTTGGACTCCATCTGTGGGAATGGACAGGGGTGTGTTACAGACACACAGACTCTCCCCCAGCTCTCTCTGCACCCTGGGCTCACACCTCATTGTCTCCTCAATCCTTGGCGCTGTCCAGCATGTCTCCCCCCACAGAAGTGATAGAATCATAGACTATCAGGGTTGGAAGGGACCACAGGAGGTATCTAGTCCAACCCCCTGCTCAAAGCAGGATCAATTCCCAACTAAATCATCCCAGCCAGGGCTTTGGCGAGCCTGACCTTAAAAACTTCTAAGGAAGGAGATTCCACCACCTCCCTAGGTAACCCATTCAAGTGCTTCACCACCCTCCGAGTGAAAAAGTTTTTCCTAATATCCAACCTAAACCTCCCCCACTGCAACTTGAGACCATTACTCCTTGTTCTGTCATCTGGTACCACTGAGAACAGTCTAGATCCATCCTCTTTGGAACCCCCTTTCAGGTAGTTGAAAGCAGCTATCAAATTCCCCCTCATTCATCTCTTCTGCAGACTAAACAATCCCACTTCCCTCAGCCTCTCCTCAGAAGTCATGTGCTCCAGCTCCTCCTCTGACTTTGTCTCTTTCTCGCACCAGGAGGTCACCTGATCTCTTTGTTCTCCAACACCTTCAGCTGGCACCTTGCAGGGGAGAGGCCCAGGCCATTATTTGTCAGGCGACAGGGAGTTGGCCAGTCTCTGTGCTGAAGGCATCACACAGGCCCTCTAATGCTCTGCAACAGTCATACCCCTTTATCCCCCACACCAAGATACTTAAGAAATGCGTAGGAGAAACTGAGGCACACATAGAGGATTCAGAGAAAACATTAAGAACCATCCCACTTCATCACAGTGCTATATAAAAACACCCTTAATAATAATTAACTTCTTTGTTCTACACATAAAAGCACACAACTCATATTTTAATATCCGTAGTCTTAATCTTTCTAATGCGATGGATATGCCCTCTCTCCATCACTGCAGCAGCCCCTGAGTCCGTGCTGGAAAGGACGGAGCGGGGGAGCTTTCCCATGCCAGAGCAACCACAGAGCTGAAGCTGGGAAGGAAGGGGGTCTCTCCCCAGCAGCCATAGCCCTTGAGCCTCTTTCTCTGGCCGCCGTAGCCCTGCATATCCCAGATTCCCCCCACCCCCACTTCTCACACATCCTCTGCCCCCTCACCCCAGGTTTGTACTCAGCATGCTCACATCTACCTTCTATTGCCCCCAAGGCCACCATCTCACCTTACATGTGCATCTTCTCCAGGGTCCAAGCATCTAATTAGGGAAGCCACGCTTGCGCGGCTCCACTCATTAGGTGAGTGGCCCTTCATTCTCTCATGTGCTGCTGCCCAGGAGTGCACCTTAGAGGGAACTTTCCACAGACCACCTGAGTGGAGCTGGGCCACAGTTTGAGAACCTCTGAATTAGAGAACATGCTTGTTTCAAGTTGCGCCATGCTGCCTTCTAGTGTTGTTTGGCAGCCACCTGCTCTTTCCACTGCTTGCAGAATGAGCAGCCCATTGGAGCGCTACTGGTGGGGGCTTGGAACCAGAGTGGACTGGCAGCCCCTCATCAGCTCCCCTACATTCCCTGTGCGGGAGCCACCCAGCAGACTATCAACTGACTATCAATTGTTCAGGTGTTCCTCCAACCCACTGCCATGTGCTGCTCCTGCCCTCTGCCTTGGATCTGCTCCCTTGAACCTCCTGATTGCTGTTTAGGGGGGTGGTAGGGGAGGAGGGGTGCTGTTTTGAGGGTGTCCCCCTCCTCTGTTCCTCCCTCCCCCATCTCCACAGAACAGAGGGACACATGACAGAGCTGAGAATGAGGGGAACAGCTGCTGTCTTAAAGTCTCCCTCTCACACACAGGGTGTGTGTCTCTGTCTCTCTCTGCCATGCTGTCTTCCCCTCACCCCATTCATGTTGCCTTACAGAGTGCTAGGGTTCAGGCGAGTGCTAGTTCATCATTTAGCAGTAAGGTATTCCCTGGGAAAGATCCCACTCTCTGACTCCACCACTTCAACCTAGCTTCACAATCATCATTTCTGTGTACAGTATTAAATTGTGTGTTTATAGTCTTTTGTCTGGCAAAAAAAATTCCCTGGAACCTACCCCGCCCACTCTATTTACATAAATTCTTAAGGGGAAATTGGATTTGCTTAACATCGTTTCACTTAAAGAAGCATTTTTTCAGGAAACTAACTACAATGTTAAGCAAAGAATTACTATATATTTTTAAAAATAATTTAAAACTGTGAGGACTCTGGGCTGGGGTTGGTGCTGCGGGGTTTGGGGTGTGAGAGGGGTCTCAGTGCTAGGTCAGAGGGTTGGGGTGTGAGCGTGTCATAACCATACAGCTAAGGGTAGCCTAGAATTCCTCCTTACCTGTAAGAGGTTAAGAAGCTCAAATAACCTGCTTGGCACCTGACCAAAAGAAACAGTCAGGACAAAAGATACTTTCAAATCGCAGGGGGAAGGGGGTGGAGAGAGGTTTTGTTTGTGGTTTTTGTGTGTGTGTTTTCTCTTAGGAAACAGAGAAGCATCGGATCAGAAAACTCCTCCTATATTCCACCCTAAAAAGTCTCTCACATTGCAAATATTGTAAGTAAAAGCCAAGCAAGGCATGTTAGATTCTCTTTTGGTTTTGCTTGTAAATTTTTCCTTGGCTGGAGGGAGGTTTATTCCAGTTTTTTGTAACTTTGAAACTAAGCCTAGAGGAAATTCTGCTGTGTTTTTGCATCTTTTGTTACCCTGTAAAGTTATCTTCCATCCTGATTTTACAGAGCTAATATTTACCTTTTTGTTTTGAAATAAAATCCTTCTTTTAAGAACCTGACAGATTTTTCCATTGTCCTAAGCCCCAGGGCTTGGGGTCTTTGATCACTTTGTAACCAATTGGTTAAGAAATTCTTCTCAAGCCTCCCCAGGAAAGGAGGTGTAAGGGCTTAGGGATATTTGGGGGGCAGGGGAATAGGAACTCCAAGTGATCCTTTCCCTGATTCTTTTTTAAAACACTTGGCATGCCCTGGGCCCAGATGAAGCCCCTAGCTTCAGCACAGCTTGAGTGTGGAATGCGGTAAGTTCTGTTCTGCTCCCAGCTTCCCCATTTGGGCCAGGGAGTTTGTTTATAAACAGAGGCAGGGTGATTAAGATAACAAAAGCCTTGTCATTCAATTAAATTAAGGATCATTGCATGATCCTGAAAGCATTGCCAGGCACACCAGTTAAAAGACACGAAACAAAGGGAAAGAATAGTCTGGTTTTAGAATGGAAAGAGGTAAAGAGTGGTGTCTCCTAAAGGTCTCTACGGGGACCACTGCTGTTCAGCATACTCAGCAATGGTCTGGAGAAAGGGATAAAGAGTGAGGTGGCAATATTTGCAGATGATATGAAATTACTCAAGATAGTTAAGTCCAAAACTGACTGCAAAGAGTTACAAAGGGATCTCACAAAACTGCGTGACAGGGCAACACAATGGCAAATGAAATTCAGTGTTGATAAATATGAAGTCATGCAAATGGCAAAATGTAGTCCCAATGATACATACAAAATCACAGGATCTAAATTAGCTGTTAGCTGCCAAGAAAGGGATCTTGGAGTCATTGTGGATAGTTCTGTGAAAACATCTGCTTAATGTGCAGTGGTAATAATAATAAAAAAAGGAACAACATGTTGGGAATTATTAGGAAAGGGATAGATAATAAGTCAGAAAATATCATATTGCCCCTATAGAAATCCATGGTACACCCACATCTTGAATACTGCGTGAAGATCTGGTCACCCTGTCTCAAAAAAGTACAGAGAAGGGCAACAGAAATGATTAGGCGTATGATGAGCTTTTGTATGAGGAGAGATTAAAAAGACTGGGACTTTTCATATTAGAAAGGATATGACTAAGGGGGGATATGATAGAGGTCTATGAAATCATGAAATGTGTGGAGAAAGTAATTAGGAAATGTTAGTTACTCATTCATCTAACAGCAGAACTAAGGGTGACCCAATGAAATTAATAGGCAGCAGATTTCAAACAAGCAAAGGAAGGTATTTCCTCACAATCAAGCCATGGAAGTCTTTGCCAGGGGATGTTGTGAAGGCCAAAACTGTAAGAGGGTTCAAAGAAGAACTAGATAAGTTCCTGGAGAATAGATCCATCAATGGCTATTAGCCAGGATGGGCAGGGATGGAACGCCATGTTCTGCATGTCCCTCGCCTCTGTTTGCTAGAAGCTAGGATTGGACGACTTCGTGATTGCGTGTTTTCTTCATTCCCTCTGAAGCACCCAGTATTGGTACTGTTTGAAAACAGGATCCTGGACTATATGGAATATCGATCTGACCACTCTGGCCATTCTGATGTTCCTACATATAACTGAGCTGTATCTGCCCCCCACTGTAACCTACTAGACCCCATTCCTCTCCTAGGGCTGGCATAGAACCCAGGAGTCCTGGAAGGGTCTCTCTCTCTACAGAGTTAGTAACTAAGTAAGAAAATACATTAACATTTTAATCAGTGTCCCTAAAGTGATTTTCCACAAGATGTCAGACCACTTTGGTATTAGAGCTCAGTTGGTCTAATATTGATTTAATTTTCTTTCTTTTATGAGGGAATTAGATACAGGGCTCCTGTCAGCTAATTGCTAAGTTATCTGCCAAAACACTCCAGTTTTCAGGTGCCGAAGTAGCCCCTGGAATCCTGGTTCAATTACCCTCCCTGCCACCACCAACATTTGAAATGGTGCCCTTGAGTGAACATCCCCTACTGTGCTCCTCCCATAAGAGCTGCATTAACAGGCAACGCTGCAAGTGACCCCCATGCCTCTCTAGTTCCTTGGCCACATGTATCCTGTCCCTATTCTGGTGGCTAATCCAGAAAAAGAGGAAAAGAGCTCACCACTGCACCAACCTGAGGGATGTGTTGGGTTGAGATCAGCTGGTCGAAGCAGGCAATAGGGACAAAATCTGAGACTTGAAGCTCCTAGAGTGACCTCTTCCCTTTATAGACCTGCCCTTCAGTCATACACACCTGTTTTCAACTTTAATGTGATAGTAAATAGACCCATTTTAAATTCTTCACCACACAAGACAAAGCCCGTGGGATTCCTCATTAATTATTTATTTCTCCTCCCCTGGCTCCCTACAGCCACCAGCCCCTTCGAGCTTCCCTCCTTCTCTCCCAGGCTCTGCTCACTTGATTGCAGCAGCTCAGCGCACAGTCCAGCTTTGCTCTTTCATTTCCATTCTTCACTTCTTTGGATGGCTGCATTTGCAACTGAGCAGGCTGATGGAAATACCAGAGTCCTCTGTCTAGGCAGGCAGGCCAAGCAGCTAAAGCCAAAGACTCCCTGAGAACGGGGAAGGTTAACCTGAGCTGTCAGGAGTGGAGGCTTGGCCCATAGGGTAGGGTTACCATATTGGAACTTTCAAAAAACAGGACACTCCATGGGGGGGAAGTGGTAGCCCTGCCCCCTATCCACACCCTCCCATTTCCTGCCCTCTGACTGTCCCCCACAGAACCCCCAACCCATCCAACCCCCCCTGCTCCTTGTTCCCTGATCGCCCTCTCCCGGGACCCTGGCCTCTAACCACCTCCCGGGACCTCACCCCCTATCTATGCCTCCCTTCTTGTTGTCCCTGACTACCCCCTACCCTAACTGCCCCCCTAGAACTCCACCCCCTACCTGTCCCCTGACTGCCCCGACCCCTAGCCACACCTCTGCCCCAACAGACCCCTGGGTCTCCCACAGCTATCCAACCTCTCCCTGTCCCCTGACTGCCCCCCCCCAGAACCTGCAACCCATTTAACCCCACCTTCTCCCTGCCCCTGACTGCCCTGTCGAATCCCTGATCCATCCAACCCTCCTGCTCCCTGTCCCCTGACTGCCCGAACCCCTCTCCACAGCCCTGTCCCCTGACAGGCTCCCCCCAGAACCCCTGACCATCCAACCCCCCATGCTCCCTGTCCCCTGACTGTCTGGGACCCCATGCCCTTTCTCCAACCCCCCGCCCTCCTTACCATGCTGCTCAGAGCAGTGTGTCTGGTGTGTGGAGCCAGACACGGTGCCACGCTCCCTCACAGAGCGTGCAGCCCCACCTCCCCAGAGCACTGCTGGAGCAGTGCGCTGAGGCTGCAGGGGAAGGGGGGAGCAGGTGAGGGGATCTGGCTGCTGGAGGCCCGGATACGAGCAGCTCAATCCAGCCTGGCTGCCGTGTCGGCTGCGTTATGCTTTGCATTGGGAGGGAAATCCCAGGAAGTTTTAGATTTTTATAAATTCCTCCCGGATGGCTATTTTAAAACCAAAAAGCCACACATGTCCAGGAAAATCTAGATGCATGTGTCATAAACAGATAAGTAAAAGTTAATAGAACAGAAGTACTTCATATCTCTTTTGCCTGTAAAGGGTTAACAAGATCAGTGAGCCTGGCTGTCACCTGACCAAAGGACCAATCAGGGGATAGGATACTTTTAAACCTTGAGGAAGAGAAGTTTTTGTGTGTGCTGTTAGTGTTTGGTTGTTGTTCTCTCTGGGTTCTGAGAATGACCAGACGTGCAACCAGGTTTCTCTCCAATCTCCCTGATACAGGTTCTTATAGATTCAAAATAGTAAGTACTAGGTGATAAGGTGAGTTAGGCTTCTGTTTATTTTGTTTATTTGCAAATGTGTATTTGGCTGGAAGGAGTTCAAATGTGTATTTTGCTGAAAGGATTTAATTTGTACTTGTATACTGAGGCTGGGAGGGTATTCCCAGTGTCTATAGCTGAAAGACCCTGTAACATAGTCCATCTTAAATTTGCAAAGATAATCTTTACTGTTTTTTCTTTCTTTAATTAAAAGCTTTTCTTGTTTAAGAACCTGATTTTTTTTTTATTCTGGTGAGACCCCAGGGGACTGGGTCTGGATCCACCAGGGAATTGGTGGGGAGAAAGGAGGGAAGGGGGAGAGAAAGGTAAATTTCTCTCTGTGTTAGGATTACTTTCTCTCTCAGGGAGAGTCTGGGAGGGGGAGAGAGAAGGAGGGGAGAAGGTGAATTTTCCTCTCTGTTTTAAGATTCAAGGAGTTTGAATCACAGTAATCTTCCAGGGTAACCCAGGGAGGGGAAGTCTGGGAGAGGCAACGGTGAGGGAATGGGTTTACTTTCCTTGTGTTAAGATCCAGAGGGACTGGGTCTTGGGAGTCCCCGGGCAAGGTTTTGGGGGGACCAGAGTGTACCAGGCACTGGAATTCCTGGTTTGTGGCATTGCTACAAGTACTAAGCTGGTAATTGAGCTTAGAGGAATTCATGCTGGTACCCCATCTTTTGGATGCTAAGGTTCAGAGTGGGGGATTATACCATGACAGCATGGTAACCCTACCACGGGGACTCCAGGATCTGCAGCTGTTGCCACTTATATGGTGAATCCTCCAACTCATCACCAAACAGCTCTTCCACATTCTGCAAACTGGCCTCACTGACTGACTATGTAGGAGAACAGAAGCCCTTTGTTAGAGCAGGAGAGTCTCTTCAATGCTGCACTCTTTGCATGGCTTTCAGAGGTCACCATCAAACACGACTACCCTGCCCCAAGGAGTCTCTCAAGGAGCTTCCTGCACAGTCACTTGGCACCCACTAGGAATGGTCTCTGACAGTGGCATTGCAGAGGGAGCTTAGCAGACCGTCCATTCTATGACTTCCTGAATTGCTGCCAGGACTGATTCTAAGAGAAGAGCAGATTTCTCCTCTGTGCTAGGGAGATTCCCATTGGAAAAGCAGCTGTGGTGGGGGAGGGGGCAATACAAGCACTACCCTTGAACCCTTGAATAGCAGCAACCAGGACTCTGGGAGCCAGGGGATTGGTGTGTCTTGCTGGGAGAGCAGGGCTGGAGAGCAGAAAAAGGCATTGGAGGAATTGTAAAAAGTCAGCCGTGGGGCAGCCAGACCTAGTGGTCAGAGGCAGAGTCCACCCTCAGAAGACAGGAGTCGAGAGTCAGCTTGGTCAGGATACTGGAAGAGCAGAAGCGAAAGACCAAATTGTGTCCAGACCCTCAAATCAGATGAGTCTCAGCGAGTCAGGATGCCAGGAAATCAAGCCTGGGGAGTGGGAGCAGGAACAGCTAACACATGGTCCAGAAGACAGGGGAACTCGAGTGTTCAGACAGCTTCTTGTTCCTGCTATTGTTTTGAGGAGGTCCTGGGGGGCTGATTAGCTGCTCTGGGACTCTGCCAATAGGCCTCAGGGATGGAGCCTCAAACTGGGTCTGGACTTCAGAAGTTCTAGATAAGCAGTTTTTAGTAGGCTTCCAGGTGGCCTGCTGGAGTGTGGCTCCTGCCATGAACCCTGCAGACCCATGGGTCATGACAGTGACTGATTTCTCCCTGCTCAAACCTCCTGGAGGAAACAGTCTCCAGGATCCCGAACACATCATCTGAGAATAAAAAAACAAAGTCATGATGACAACTACCCTATGTAACAGGGGCCCCCTCTTTCTTGCAACAGCCCCAAGTGCCCAGAAGAGTGAATGGTTCTTACCTCCAGGAGATGCATGGGATCTTCCATCTAAGCCTCAGTGGGACCCATGTTGCTTGGTTTGACAGGATGAGATCATCTCTCCCCACTGCTCTCTGAGCTGGGCTGGCTGCAGCACACATCTGTGTAAGACGCTGGGACAGAGACTGGAAGAGAGATGTTACAATCAGGGTCCAGGCACCCCAGAAGGAGAACAGAGGGTCTGAAACCAAAAGGCTAAGCAATCAAATCCCTGGATTTGACAGAGAATTTTTGTACCTTACAGGTACATCAAATAAGGTCTCTTAGGAAAGCTGAGGTGTTAGTCTGGAAACTGCTAAGGCCATGATGGTGACTTTTAAGATTCAGTTTGAGTCACTACAAAGTGTGTTTTTGTTTTCTTTGTCTGTTTGAAATTTGTCTCTTTCTCTTGCTTAGTATCACTTAAATCTCTTCTTTCTTACTATGCTTCCCAAAGCACCTTTGTGTTGTGTGTTTGAGTGAAGTGTGAGTCTCCAGCCTATCTAACAGGCTGAGCTGTGCCCTGTTTCTTTGAAGGTAGCGAATAATTTCGGAGTGGTGCTGGGCACAGAGTCCAGGGACAGTTCACCAGTCATCTCCTGTGAAGCCCAAAGAGAACAAAGGAGCAGGAGAGATTCAGGCCCCACTGATCCATGGGAACTTCCCATAGAAGAGGCTACACAGTGCTCCAGACACAGCCAGCAGGATCCCTCCCGCAAGCTGGGCCATGTCCTTCCCCTCCCAGCCCCACAGCTTCTTCCCCACCCCAGCCTCAGTAACCCCTCGCATCTCCCTGGTCTCCCTACCCACTCTCCAATACCAGGATGTTTCTATAATGGAAGCAGCTTTGTACCAGAGTTCACTCACCGCTAGATTCTGGCCAGGCCTCATGTCACAGCTTTCTAGCTGGGCTACCAACTCTGTTCGGGATAGTCACTCTTGCAATTTGTTGGCTGAGAACTCAGCCCTCCAACCAGGTGACTGTCCTTTAGTCCACTCCTTCCTGGGTCACGCTCCTTCCAAACAAAGTCCAAAAATGTCTTGAACAGAAACAAGGCCTTCCAGCCTTGTAGGGAGCTATTCCTCAGTCTGATTTCGGCTTGCTCTGCCCTTCTTGGGTTTCTATGGTCTTCTAGGTCCCCTTCCTTAGGGACGGTGGGAGAACCCAGTCCTACCCTGGACTCCAGGTTTTGGCCCAGGGCCGTATACTGAACAGCTAGGTCTACTTCTGTACTTTTGCTGCTGTTTTCCCTTCTTTCCTCTCAGGTGGGGCTCACTTGGTCATCAGTTTGGCCTAGCTCCAGGCTTTGCAGCCACAGGCCAAGCCACAGGCCTGTGAAATACCCACCTCCTTAACATCTGGCCCAACCTGGGGGCAAGTTCAACTCTTGTCCAATCTTCATCCCTCACCATCTTGTCTCTCTCACCGGCTATGCACTCGTACAGCGTGGGCACACTGCATCTCCAGCTCCCCAGCCAGCTCGCTCACCAGAACTCAGAGGCCAACCTTCTCTTCTGCAGTATCTCCATGCTCTCCCTGCAGCCACTCATTCTCATTAAGAACTGCTTGCAGAGCCTTGTTCTGAAGCCACTAGCTTCTTCTGTAGCCTTTTTGCTACTCCCACTGCATCCCCCAAAACCTTTTCCATCAGGGTCTGAGCACCCACCACTGCTCAGCTCTTGAGCCTGATTCATCTCTGTGCCAACCATTTCATCCTTCACCTCCCTGCAGCACCTGACAGGTGTGTTGGAGGAGGGTCTGCAAGGTCCACGGCCATCCCTGCCATCTCCAGCTAGCCTGCCTCATGTGTGTTTGTCCAAGAGGACACTTTTTCCTTTCTTTCTACTCTTTTGGGGCCCTGGCCCCTCCTTTTGCCACTCAGCAATTTCCTATGCAGGCCAGGTCTTTTGATATGGCTGGCTTCTCTGCACCAAAACCATAGAACTTTTGTTCCCATCTTGGCTTTAGGCTATGCTTGTACACTTTCTCATGCCCTGCTCTCCTGGGCTAACTTTATCAGCACAGCTGCAGCATGCTCTCCGAGTCTTCTCTTTCTGTCCATGGGTGTAGCAGGTTGATTTCCCTTTGCAGGATCTCTCACATGTATTGCTCCTGCTCCCTTAAGATTACCAGCTGCATCTGTAGCTCTGCCTGCTCTTCCTTTGGTTTCTGTTGGGTTTCTAGGAGCTGCTGGAGAAACCCCGAGACCTGCTTTGGCTGCTTAACCAGTCCCTGGAACTTAAATGGGAAATCCCACGTGGGGAGATGGACCTTCCTTCAGTAACCAAGACTTCTATGAGCCCTCACGGATGACAGGGGGAATTCAGTCCTGCTGACTATGCCAAGAATCAATGAATCTACTCATTGTTAGGTGCCCTCTGGTCCTCCATCGAAGGGCACTCCAGCACCATGGCAGTCTCTCTGCCTGGTAATTTGGCCCTCTGGCCTGCTCACCACCTTTAGTTCATGCTTCTGGGGCTCAGCTTGTCACACACTGAAAGTCCAAAGAGGTCTTCCCAGAGAAAAAAGTTCTTCTGCTCTCACTGGGCCTCTGGCTCAGCCTGCAGCTCCCTTGCTGGGCTTGGTAACCCTGTCTGGGTGCGTGTATTCCCCTTCTTTGGGGCCAGTAGAGAAACCCAGTCCCACCCTGACACTGGTAGCAGCCCAGGGCTCTGTACTCAAAAGCTAGGGCTGCTCTTTTCTCTTTGATGCAGGTTTCCCTGGGCACATCCTACCTCTCTTTTCAAGTTCCCTTCTAGGCTTTCCTTGCTGCTTTCAACTTCCTACCTAGTTCTCATGCCAGTTCATAGCTCAGCTAAGCTTGATCACTGCTGAAGTCTGGTTCTTTTGGGGCCAATACATGGTCCCTCTGAGGTAGGACTCTTTCTGTAATCAGTTTGGCTAAGCCCCAGGCTCTGCAGCCCAGGGGAAAGCACTCTCCTTTCCCTGTTATAGACCTATGCTGCCCAGGCCTGCGTGCTCTTATTGGGTTGAGGTGAGTCTTGCCCACATGCTCAGGGCTTAGCTGATCGCCATATTTGGGGTCAGTAAGAAATTTTCCTCCAGGGCAGATTGGCAGAGTCCCCTGGGGGTTTTCACCTTCCTCTGCAGTATAGGGCACGAGTCACTTGCTGGAGGCTTCTCTGCACCTTCAAATCTTTAAACCGTTATTTGAGGACTTCAATAGTCCAGACATAGGTTAGGGGTTTATTACAAGAGTGGGTGGGTGAGATTCTGTGGCCTGTATTGTGCAGGAGGTCAGATTAGACGATCTGAAATGGTTCCCTCTGACTTTAAAGTCTAGGTGTCCATGAGTTCTGACCTCTCCAGTTCAGACCTGGCTTCCAGAGGAGCTAAGTTCACAAAGGCTCGACTGGCTGTAGTTGGAGTTTTGCTGGTTCTGCTGACTCTGACATTCATCATTCAGAGGCTGACAGGTTTGTTGAGGGGATGGGGAAACCCCATTGCTGATCAGAAGGAGGTCAGAGTCAGATCTCTAGGAGCTGAAGGTTCATTTGTCCTGCTGCAGGAAGTGGAGCTGGAGAGCGGAGATGTTGTTATGTGAATCAGACTGCATGATGGAGTTGGAGCCTGAGGAACGGGAGCCTTCTCCCAGAAATGCTCCCGGGAGAACAGGTTTGAGGACATCTCTGGGGAGCCTCTTGCTAGGAAAAAGAAGAGTGGCACATTGACGGCAATGTCTCTGTCCCAGGGATGGGGGAAGCTCCCAGCCAGGCTATGCAGCAGGGATCCCATTTCTCCCCCAGGAGACCCATATGCCCAAAGAAGTCAATGGCTCTTACCTCCATGAGGGAGCGAGGTCTTCCCTCTCAGCCTCTTTGAGAACTAGCACTGCTTGGTTTCATAGGACAAGGTGACCGGTCCCCACGGCTCCATGAGGTGGCTCAGCTTCTGACTGCACCCATCTTGGAGGCTGTCACACACCCCAGGACCTAGAAGACAGGTTCCTATTCATGTCACCCTTTGAGAGCCCATAGAAGGGCCAAAGGAAGAATAAAGGGCAAGAGGTGAAGCAGGCCCTGAGCCTTTCTCCCATCCTCACCTCCTCAAATGTGGAGCTTCCTTAGCTTCAGTTGAGCAGTCAGTCTTAGCCCTGACACAAAGGTCCTTCTGCGCCATATGGGGCAGAGAGATCTCTGCTTGGGAGCACGGGGAATGGGATGGGAGTCAGAGCAAGGAAAGAGGGGAGGGGTATGGGAGTGAGAGGAAGAGCTCAAATCCCAGATGAAGGATGTTTGGGGTCAGAGGGAAGGACCCTGGTCCACAGAGAGGGGAGAGAGTTTCTGTCAGTGACAGGGGCTCCCATTTCTCCTTCCACTAGCCCCCCAGTTACAGTGAGACAGAGCAGTACCTGCAGCAGGGAGCAGGAGTTGCTGAACAGGGGAGGGGAACCTTTAAGGGCATCAGATGAGGCGCAGCCCTTGCAGCGCCTCGGGCACCTAGTGCAAGTGCCGGATGATGCGCAGCTGACACATCACCTTGGCTGTGACATCCTCCAGCTGCAGGGGAATGAGAACATGTCAGAGACTGAGACACTGCCTAGAAATCAGGGAGGATTAAGAGCACCTGGAACCAGCACCATTTCCACCCAGCAGCTTCTCATGTCTGAGTGGTGGATTCACCCTCCTGATCCCCAGGATGGAGGCTTGCTGTCCTCTCTAGTGACCTCCAGTGCCAACCCCCTTCCTTGTAGGGTTAGCTCCTGCCACCTCCCCCTCAGTGCCCCTGACAGCTGTTCCACCTCCATCTCACCTGGGGACACTGCTGAAGTTTATAGAACCCTCTCCACCACCCCTACCTCCATCTCCACCCAGGTAGGGCAGGGAGGGGGGCAGGAGGGATTCTGACAGCAGTGAAGTGGGATGTGGGGATGTGGAGAGGTTGAGACCTTTCCCCAAGTCACCCCAGTGACAAATGCTGAAGCCACAGGATGGCAGCCGTGGTGAACGGGGCAGGTCAGCAGCCCCTGCAGACTGAATCTTCCCATTCTCTCTAGAGCGGGTTCAGCGCTGCCAGCAGCAGGACAAGTTTCCCCCACCCATGTATCTCAGAACTGCCTGACCAGTCGCCATCACCCATCAGTCCTTGGCTTCCCAGGCTGCCAGTGATGGGAGCAGCTCCGGGTGGCGGCTCGGGTGATGTGGACACTAGGCCATGGGGAAATGGGTGCAGCTCTGTGGGGCAGGAAAGATTCACAGAGGGCACCTAGGGGACTCTCCTGCCCTTCCCAGGAGTGAGAGCAGAGCATCACATCCTAAGAACAGAAGTCCAGAAGTCCCCACTAGTCTCCTTGCTCTCAGACCAGTGAATGGTAATAGGATGGGAATGAGGCCTGGGCCCCGCCCCAATCTCCTGAGTCTAATGCAGCTGCTTACCTTGTCCCCCATCAGCTACTGGGCTTCGCCCAGGATGGAGTATGTGAGGAGCAGCCCAGCCTGGCTGACACGGAGCAGGAGGTCGTGGATTGCCAGCATTGCTGTCTGGAGGAATTATTTTCTCTGACCCTCAGAGAAGAATTTTCCAAAGACCTAAACCCAACAGGACATGAGGCTTTAGCAGATTGCCCAGAGCCAGCCTCCAAGTCCTGGAGATAGAATGGCCTCAGCGTCTGGTGCCCCAGAGGGAGAGTAAGAGAGCTGCTGTAACCAAGGCAGTTCATTCCCCAGGAGGCTTTCAGGGGCCCATGGCTCAGGGCAGCCCCTTTATTAAAAGGTGGCAGATGCTTAGGAACCAAAGCCTCCAGTGGCTGTTTCTGGAGGGCAATTGATCGCAGGGGCCATGATGGGCTGGAAATGGATCTCTAATGTGGGGAACAGGACTCACTCTGCTGTGTAGTGCACAGAGATGATAGGGGACCCCGTACTGCTTCCAGCAGAGAGATCTCCTGCACATCAGTGTCTAGAGGAGTGTGAGGGAGGGGATTGGAGCTGACAGACCAAAGGTCTATTCCCCCCAAATTAGTGATTTCTCTAGTAGCTGGGTAAGGCCACTGCAGCTCCTTGGTTTCTTTTAAAAAGAATCCAATCTGCAACCTGACAAGGATAAGGAGACTCATGTCCCTGTCCCCATCACAGACCCTCCTAAGAAACTTTTTTCTTCTGCTGCAGCAATTCAGCTTGTGGGAGGCAGGACAAACTCGCACAGTCTCTCTCACGTGGCGTCTATAGAGCAGCACTCTGTAGATGCATAGGAACATAAGAACGGCCGTACCGGGTCAGACCAAAGGTCCATCTAGCTCAGTATATGTCTACAGACAGTGTCCAATGCCAGGTGCCCCAGAGGGTGTAAACCTAACAGGCAGTGATCAAGTGATCTCTCTCCTGTCATCCGTCTCCATCCTCTGACAAACAGAGGCTAGGGACATCATTTCTTACCCATCCTGGCTAATAGCCATTTATGGACTTAACCACCATAAATTAATCCAGTTCCCTTTTAAACGCTGTTATAGTCCTAGCCTTTACAACCTCCTCAGGCAAGGAGTTCCACAAGTTGACTGTGCGCTGCGTGAAGAAGAACTTCCTTTTATTTGTTTTAAACCTGCTGCCTATTAATTTCATTTGGTGACCCCTAGTTCTTGTATTATGGGAATAAG
Organism: Gopherus flavomarginatus; assembly: GCF_025201925.1. Taxonomy (NCBI): domain Eukaryota; kingdom Metazoa; phylum Chordata; order Testudines; family Testudinidae; genus Gopherus; species Gopherus flavomarginatus. Next base: position 37,526,809 of record NC_066621.1, on the reverse strand, counting down.
TAAATAACTTTTCCTATCCACAATGACTCCAAGATCTTTTTCCTGACTTGTTGTAGCTAAATTAGCTCCCATCATATTGTGTATATATAGTTGGGGCTATTTTTTCCAATGTGCATTACTTTACATTTATCCACATTAAATTTCATTTCCATTTTGTTGCCCAATCATTTACTTTTGTGAGATCTTTTTGAAGTTCTTCACAGTCTGCTTTGGTCTTAACTATCTTGAGCAGTTTAGTATCATCTGCGAACTTTGCCACCTCACTCTTTACCCCTTTCTCCAGATCATTTATGAATACATTGAATAAGATTGGTCCTAGGACTGACCCTTGAGGAACACCACTAGTTATCCCTCTCCAATCTGAGAATTTACCATTATTTCCTACCCTTTGTTCTCTGTCTTTTAACCAGTTCTCAGTCCATGAAAGGACCTTCCCTTTTATCCCATGACAGCTTAATTTACCTAACAGCCTTTGGTGAGGGACCTTGTCAAAGGCTTTCTGGAAATTTGGATGTCCACTGGATCCCCCTTGTCCACATGTTTATTGACCCCTTCAATACATTAATAAGACACGATTTCCCTTTTCAGAAACCATGTTGACTATTGCTCAACAGTTTGTTTTTCTATTTGTCTGACAATTTTATTCTTAACTATTGTTTCATCTAATTTGCCCAGTACTGACGTTAGATTTACCGGACTGTAATTGCCAGGATCACCTCTAGAGCCCTTTTTAAATATTGGTGTTACATTAGCTAACTTCCAGTCATTGGGTACCGAAGATGATTTAAAGGACAGGTTACAAGCCTTAGTTAATAATTCTGCAACTTCACATTTGAGTTCTTTCAGAACTCTTGGGTGAATGCCATCTGGTCCCGGTGACTTGTTAATGTTGAGTTTATCAATTAATTCCAAAACCTCCTCTAGTGACACTTCAATCTGTGACAGTTCCTCAGATTTGTCACCTACAAAATCCTGCTCAGGTTTGGGAATCTCCCTAACATCCTCAGCCGTGAAGACTGAAGCAAAGAATCCATTTAGTTTCTCCATAATGATTATATCGTCTTTAAGCGCTCCTTTTGTATCTCTATCATCAAGAGGCCCCACTGGTTGTTTAGCAGGCTTTCTGCTTCTGATGTACTTAAAAAATATTTTATTACCTTTGGAGATTTTGGGTAGCCGTTCTTCAAACTCCTCTTTGGCTTTTCTTATTACACTCTTGCACTTAAGCTGGCAGTGTTATGGTCCTTTCTATTTGCCTCACTAGGATTTGACTTCCACTTTTTAAAGGAAGTCTTTTTATCTCTCACTGCTTCTTTTACATGGTTGTTAAGCCATGGTGGCTCTTTTTTAGTTCTTTCACTGTGTTTCTTAATTTGGGGTCTACATTGAAGTTGGGCCTGTATTATGGTGTCTTTTAAAAAGCGCCCATGCAGCTTGCAGGGATTTCACTTTAGTTACTGTGCCATTTAACTTCTGTTTAACTAACCCCCTCATTTTTTGCATAGTTCCCCCTTTTGAAATTAAATGGCACAGTGTTGGGCTGTGGAGATGTTCTTCTCACCACAGGGTTGTTGAATGCTATTGTATCATGGTCACTATTTCCAAGCAGTCCTGCTATAGTTACCTCTTGGACCAGCTCCTGTGCTCCACTCAGGGTTAAATCTAGAGTTGCCTCTCCTCTTGTGGGTTCCCGTACCAGCTGCTCCATGAAGCAGTCATTTAAAGTATCGAGTATGCACTTGTAGATCCAGGAGCCATTTCAAGGCCTCCTCTGTGATGTTGTGGAAATCACCCATTTCACCTTTGACTCCAATCTGGGAGCACTGGGTTATGGTGTCTTCCAAGGTTTAGATGTTCTCCCCACAGCTGTGAGACGGGTGGTGGTGGGGGGTCTTTCATTTTCTTGTGCAGCAAGTAGCTGCAACTTGGGTCAGTGACAATGTGCTTCTTTGGAACAATGGCTGAGCTCCAGATAACTCTGCCATTCCCTGGCTGGGTCTGGAGACATGAGGGGGGTGCATGTGGTCCATATTAACTCTGGAGCTCACTCTGTCCCCTACCCAGGGCCCAGGTTGGGGCATTCTGCTTCCTGACTGGCAATGGAATTGGGCAAACCCCACCTCCCTTCTCTGCTTCTATAGGGTGCAGGGAATTAAACAAAGGTCTGATCAGGCAATAGTGACCGACTGACCCAGTGCTCTCCTCTCAGACACTTGGGGATAAGCCAGGGGGACAAGGAGCAGAGAGACACCCAGAGCCATAATCCTCTATTAACTCACCCATCCTGGGATTCTCCTTATGCCACGTAGCAATGGCTCCATGTAAGACACTCAAATCACAGCAACTAGCAAGGTTCCAATGTGGGACTTTTAGCACCAGCCTGTCCCACTGGGTGCTGGATGAGGAACTCTGAGCTGGAAATAAGGAGTGGGCTCTTGTCCTGTCTCCAGGAGGCATCCACTGCAGGGACCCCAGCCAGCCCCACTCCCTGAGCTGTCTCATGTCCTACCAGAGTGTCCTTACTTCCCCCACCCTGGCTGTGTTCTTATAGCCCAGGAGCCTGCTGTCCCGGGGCCAGTTGTGACACCAAAGATCTTCTGCCTCGTGTATGGTCAGCCCTGGAAGAGAGAGAGAGAGAGACACTTTGATCATTCTGGTTGCAGTTTCTGTGTCCTTGCAATCCCATTGGTGGCTGCACAGTGGAGTGGAGAAGAACAGAGGCAGAGAGAGACTTGTCCTCCATCTGGGATCAGGCTGAGAGAAATTGTCTGGGGTCCCATTATTCACCTGTGGTCACTCTCAGTCCCCTATTGGTTTCCGTATGCCAGCGGGTTCCTCACCCCTCTGTTGGAGCAGCAGCTGGTACAATCGGTAAGTCCCGTCCCTGGTCTGCTGGCTGATTTCCTTGTGTGGGTGGGTCACAGACAAACAGAGCCAGCGGAGCCACGTGGTGACCCATCCTAGGGAACTCTGCTGAGATCTAATGGAAGGGAGAGGAGAGAAGACTCCATCAGCAGTTTCCTGTCAGCTCCCTGTCCCTCCGGGGCCAGAAGGATCCTTCCCCTTATCCCCTCTGAAGGAGATACTGGGAGAGAGGAGCCTGAGATAGACCCTTCATTTGCTCTGCTGCCAAGGGAGCCAGGAGATGCTTTGGGATGCCAAGCAGGGGCTGGAGCATGATCCCCTTAAAGGCCCAGGGACACCACTTGACCAGAAAAGAAGAACTTGACTCAAGCCTATCTCATTCCCTGCTCTGTCTCTGCCTCCCCAAGAGGAACACTCTGAACCCACAGCCCCTGCAGCAGCAGCAGCAACAGATCCTACAGCCCGCTGGAGCCAGCCCACCTACACCTGGAGTCAGGAAGCTGGCCTCAGAGGTCACTTACGTCAAACTCAGGGAGGGTGACTGCATATCTGAGCAGGGTCGTGCTGCTCCTAATGACCCTGGCTCTCTCCTGGGACACCCTTGATACCATCCAGAGGTTGACATGCTGTGGAGAAAGGGGGCAGATCAGGATCAATGGGCAGTTGGTGCTTTGCAAATGAGCCCCACTCCCCATCCCTAGGGACCCGAGACATTATGTGCAGGGGGAATAGCTGAGTCATTGATCACAGAGCTTTAGAAGGGAATTCTTTCCCCCAGGACGTAGCTTGTATCTTGCAGGTCACAACTTGTCAGGGTCTCTCTAGATTGGGACAAGGTTTGGTTTTGGGGCTGGTCCCATCCTCCCAGAACTCCTGATTCCTGAACAGTTCACCAGAAAGGATGTTGAACCCTCACCCTTCCCTGCTATTAAAATCCTTGCTGGCATGAGAGCACAATCCCCCCAGGAATTTCAGAGCATAACCGAGAGAAGGGCTGATTCCCTGGGGTCCTCCCATTTCTCTAGGAAGGAGCATGTGCCTCTTCTCTGACAACGATCTCCGGAATCTCATGGTGGCGGTGTTTGTGGGGGGCGGAGCGTGGGAAGGGTGTGTTTTCAGACTCTCACTCCCCAAGACAACCAGGGGCCCTGTGGTTAGTGCTCAACAGAACCAGGCAGAGCTCTGGCTTGAAGTCACTGCTCCTTCCTCTGTCCCTCAAGAAAGCAGGACCTGACACTGCATTGCACTGACCTCCCCAATAAGGACACCCCACTGGGGACCCAGCTAGGAAGACAGAGTAGAAAATGGATCTTCCAGTCTCTGCTTACCAGTCCCCCAAAGAGTTAAGGTAAAATTGGTTCCCATCCCTCCTTATGGGGCTCACCTCCAAGATGCAGTGGAGCCTGTCTGCGTCTGGGGACTCTGCCAGCAGGTGCCCCAGCATGGCATGAAGGGGCTCTGGCATGACTTTGTGCAGAGCCTGTAAAGCCTGGGTCAGAGTTAGGGAAACTGGGCCTACAACTGCCACAGGATGGGAAGAGCAGCAAAGAGTCCTGTGGCACCTTATAGACTAACAGACGTTTTGGAGCATGAGCTTTCGTGGGTGAATACCCACTTCTTCAGATGCATGTGGTGGAAATATCCAGGATGGGAAGAGGGGTCTCTAAGAAGCACTGTGGAGACTCTCAAACACATATCCTGGCCTCTCTCATTCACATCCCAGTGCAGGCAATTAGCAAGGATTGATGACACCTGGATCTTTGATCCATGAGCTTAGCAGGTCTCTGCAGAGGTCCTTGTAGGCAGAAGAGTATGAAACAGTCAAGTTGCTATGGATGGAAGCTGGGCTGCTGGGCAAAACATGGCATAAGAAAGAAAGAAAGAAATCCCCAGGGAGGGGTAATCCTCTGGAGGGAAGGGTCCAATTCTGCAGCTTGTTCCATCTCTGCCTACCCCACCCCTAAAGCTGGCAAGAGAGAGGAGCTGGTATTAGACTGTACAGTATGGGGGTGGGACTGTAGCCAACATGGACATGAATCCACAGGGATATAGGCACAGGCTGGCGAGAATGGAAATTGAGGCCCTGAGCTAGGGAATGACAAGGCCAAGGTGTCAAACAGACAGTGGCAGGACAGGAATAGCACCTGTTCCCTGGAGCCTGCTGCCCCTCCTGTATCTGAGCCCGGGAGTGAGCCCCTCCCCAAGGCCCCTGAAATGATAGTGGAGCGAAAAGAACAGCCCAGCCAGGAGAGAGTGAACCTTCCCACCCCACCAACTGTGCCAGAGGAGCCACTCCTGGCAGGTGACCTGGGAGTGGGAGGGACAGTGACTCCCAGCCTTGGGTCTGAGCAGCACTGGTGTTAGGGGAGCCAGCGGTGGGAAGGAGGGGGCTGTCTCGGTACCTGAGGTTGCCCACTGCAACCAGGGAGTTGGCGAGGATGGTGCTGGGTGGAGAGTCTTTAGGAAGCTCCTCAATGAGCTCCTGTGAGACATGAAGGAGACAAAGGAGCGTGAGAGGTTTGGGCCCTACTGACACCTCCCAATGAGGAGATTACACAGCCAGTGCCCCACATGGCCAGCAGGATCCCCCAGTATCTCCTGCTCCTCCGATTTCTTCCTGCCCATCAAACTTATCCCCCTTCCAGGATTCCTGCCCAGCCCAGTCCCAATCCCCTTCTTTCCTCTTCCCTGTCAAAACTGCCCCCATTCAGCACCATCCCAAATACCGAGCTGGGACCATGTCATTCCTTGTCCCCCAGTCTCACCTGCCCTCCAGCCACACAATTCCCCCACTGCCCAAACTCACAATTACTCCCTTCTCTTCTCTCCAGCCTTCAGCCCCAACCATCCCTGCCCTCTGCTGCCCCCTCCAACACCACCCAGCCCAGCGATACCCCTGCCAATCCCATGTCTCTCTCCTCCCTCCAGCTGCCATATGATGTATCTCACTCACCACAATCCTTTCCACCACAGCCGCCTTGCAGCAGCGCAGTTCCAGCGTGTTCTGCCTTCTGTACTGTGCAGCAAGACACACGCGTTACATGGCCTGCAGGAACATGAGCTGCTGCCCCTCATCCTGTACCCACCACGAGTGGGGTATAGCAAGAGAGAACCTATTAGCTAGGCACCTTCCTGTCCCACCCACACCAGCTCCAGGGATCAGGCCTCAATGAGGGATTGTGGGGACCCGCCTATTGTCCAAATCCCCCACCACTCCTACACAAGCAGGATCAGGAACTGGGACAGTGCCTGTGGATGGAGGAGACCTCGGCTGTTGTGGGACAAACACCCCCATCTTGGGGGTCCCACACCATGGATGTAAAAGAGCCCCATTAGGGGTGGTGGCTCATCAGGGACAAGACCCTTGGTAGGGAGTGGGGATGCTGGGAAGGGACAGGATAATCTTGGTTCCAGCCCAGGTGAGGAACATTTGTACCTTTTCTCTGCACTGGAGCTGCTCTCTGATGACCTTGAGAGCAGCTTCATCTGTGGACATGGCCGGCCATTCCTCCTCCTCTGAATCCCTGGGACTCCCTGCACCAGGGAGAGAAGGGAACAGGGTGATGCCTGCTGCCTTTTGGAGGAAGGACAGGGGTGTGGTGGGGAGAGCAGGATTAAAGACCCCCTTTCCCATCTGAGGCACCCAGGGCAGATCGGGCTCCACACCTCCCTCTCAGGGATGCCTTCAGTCCCCAACAACTTCAGAAGCCCAGAGCAGAGAGCCCTCCTCCACTGTCCAGGACTCCATGGGAGGTGCCTACTCCCCCAGCCCCGGAGCATCAAGGGACAAAGTGGCAGCAGCTCTTGATGCCCCTCAGCCCCAGTTCCCCTTGCTGCAGGGGCAGCTGTGTGACTGCTGCTGGTGTCAGTGGGGTACACATGGCTCAGGCCAGACACCTGGGCTGGAGACCCCACCCCACCCCGCCATATCACTGGAAGAGTGTCTGGGTCCAGGGTGTTCACATCCCCGTCCTCACCCCTCCCGGAGCCCAGCCTGGCTCCTCACCTGGAACAAAGCTCCTTCCCGGTGAGGCAAGGAAGTGCTATCATCCCCCTCTGTAGCATGGGGAAATTGAGGCACAGACTAAGTGACTTGCCCAAGGTTAGTCTGGTGCAGGGCAGAGAAGTGAGTCAGGATCTCCCAAGTCCCAGGCTAGCGCTCTAACCCTTGCACCAGCCTCCCTCTATGACATGAAAGATCTGGTTAAATAAAAGTTGAGGGGTAGGTGGATGCTAGTGAGAGAAATCGGCCAGCTTGAGTGAAACACTCGGTTCTTGGAGGGAGTTTGTTTGAAATGTAGGGGAAGAATGCCAGCCTGGCACCGATCTTCCTGAGGCAGAGAGCAGCCTTCGCCCTCTGGCAAACGCGCATCATGTGAGATTGCTGCTGCTGTCTCTCTGACAGCAATGGCCTGTCCATCGGTAGGACAAACACAAACACACCATCTGGAGGGGAGAGGAAAGGATGTTTTTACTCCATATGCTGCCCCTGTCCTGAACTGCAGCCCGTGAGGTTTGTGTGGTGTCCAAGGGGTGTCTGCTTGCCCCTTCGTATCACTCTGATTTTCCTCTGCTCTAAATCTGTCACCCACTCTCACCCCTGACCAACCCTCTGCAGGGGCAGATCCCCTGGCGTCGGCCCTCCAGCCTGCATGGGGCCAAACCCTTATGCCCACCCCCAATTGGCTCTCCTGGCCTGTCCACGCCCATCTATGCAATCCCAGAGGGCTCAGATCCTGGGTGGCCCCCACCCTCGTCCCCCAGCTACGGCTCCCTGGTGGGGTGGAGCTGCCCCACGCTTGGCAGAGTGCCGGGCCCCTGGCTGAGAGCGAGTGCCTCTCTCGTCCCCTGCAGTGGCAGGCACAGGGCCCGGTGGATTGGCCCTGCCAAGGAGCCATAGGCCGAGCGCAGAGGAGTCCACAGGCTGCGCCAGCAAGATGGAGGCCGGAGGTGAGTCAGGGTGGGGGTGAAGGTCGTGGTGGGATGGGGAATGGGACACATATGAGGACACAGGGCCTTTCCCCTCTAGGGGGTGCCGGCTACTCCCCCGCCCTGGGCCGTTCTGCCCCATAGGATATGGGTCACTTCTGTCACTCGTACCCTGGGGTGGCAGGCAGGGCTGTTTTTATATGCCTGCGCTGTGCTGTGTTTATAGTGGAGAAGGCTGGTCAGAGGAGGGCACATAGCACTAGGAGCAGGAGATGGAGAAGTTCAAGATGATCCTTAGATCCTGTGGCAGGCAGTTCCACCGTCTTCGACAGGCCCCCAAAGAAGTTCTGTCTCTCTCACAAACGAGCTTCACCTGGGTGGTAGAAAGTGCCCTGGGAATGGAGGAGTGGGGCTGTCAGCCACAATCCCCATCCCAGAGCTTTTGGCTCTAGGGCTCCTGGGCCCAGGGCCTTGAAGAGAGAGAACGAGAGTCTAAGATGAGACAGGCCCAAAAGGGAACAAATTATTGGTGTTGGGCCAAGTGAATTAGAGGCTGGTGGTGCGGAGAAGATTCCTCCATCGCTGTCTGGGGCTGCCCCCAGTTTATGTAATTGATTAGCAGAGCCTCACAAGTCTTCCTTAACCTCCAGAAGAAGGCAGAATGGCTGATCTCCCTTCCCAAGGCATTGAGCTGGTGTGGATGCGGCCGGGGAAGAACAGTGTGGGAGGAGTGTCGCAGGTCAGGGCAACTGCACCTGTATTTGCCCCTCATGGTCCAGCCAGGGAAGCCACTTATGCTTCTGGCTCCCAGTCATCACCTCTCTTGTGTGGAGACAGTGTCTCTCTCCTCCCTGCCCAGTGGATTTCCAGGCTGCACAGCTCCCTGCCTACACTGTGAGTTCCCCAGCAAGTCAGAGCCCCTCAGCCGGCCTGCTTTGCTGTCCTTTCTCAGAGGCTACAAACAGCTCAGTCTCCCACGGGTATAAGGTACCACACAGCTGTTAGCAAACACATGGAGCATTGCAGGGAAACCCTCTTAAAACCCAGCAAAGAACCAATGCGCCTGCTAATAAGCTTTCCAAAGATCATCCCGCTTCCAGCCAGGTAACTCCCAGGCAGTGGGTTTCTCCTTGAGGAGCAGCTTCCAGCGGCTGAAGTTTTGCATAACCAGAGGCTTTCCATTTGCACACGCCTCCCTCTAGAGATTTCCTGGGAAAGGTACTTAATGTTAAAAGGCACCATAGTTTCAGATGGTCCCTCAAAGCCCATAACCCTTCCCTGGGTTTCCGTTGTAGACGTCGCATACAGTCACAATAAAACATAACCGCCTGCCTTTGTAATGCAATGAACTCCTAAGCTACTTAAACTTAGTTCTGTAAGGTCTGGCCAGGATAGTGCATGAAATTGTCTTATCTGTCCTGTGTCCATGCAAGGGCTGTGGGGATGAGACAGTGAAGGGGGTGTGGGTGGGGGTAAGTAGCCAGCAAATAGCTGGTCCCCAGAACCATTTCAGCACTACCCTGTCCTATCCTGTGGGATCAAGGGAATCCCTGTAATCTTGGTCTCCTTCCCTCTGGCAGTGAATCAGTCACGTCTGTAGGATGTTGTCCTGCTTCGCTGGTGCATTTCGGGCCCTCACCTGGCCTATTTCTCAGCCCTTTCTTTTAAGGCAGGGACAGGACTGGATCGCGGTGCTGCTGGGTTTCCACAGAAGTGTTGCTATTTAGTGATTCAAGTGGGGAGCTGGGAGCTAGGGCTCCTGGGAAGGGACTGGGTTGTAGTGGTGAGAGTGGGGCAGCAGGAAGTTGACTTCTGGGTTGTGAATCCGTGACTCCAAGAACCGCAGCACCCAGATCTGGATCTAGGCTTTTAGCTTGTCCCCTCCCTGGCATGTGAGCACCAGTGATCCCCAGGGGAGGCAATTAACTTTATATATCTCTAGTGTGGGGGAGACTTGCCTGTGATGGTGGGGAGGGGTGAGCTCTGGGTTCAAAGCCACCCCCCTGCTGCTGCTCTGTGCTTGGTCTTGTTGCTGTAGCCATTCAAATCCTGTGGGCATCTCTTGCACCATTAAGAGCTGCAGGACTTGTCCCTGTCGGGAGCAGTGGGAGGCAGCAAAGATACAAGGGGCTCTCGGTACCAAATATCCCTCCAGATGCTGCAGATTGCTCCAATCCCCATCCCTCCTCCCATGGTTCTGGGTTCTGGCAGCAAGGACAGGGAGCCCGGCTGGCGAAGGAAGGATCACCTGGTTGGGTGCCAGAGAGCAGTGCACTTGCTGTTCTCAGGCTGCTGCTGTGAAGGCTGCAGCTGGTCGTTTTGTGGGGGACTGGGGTTTATGACTTTCACGGCTGCTTTCTGTAGGGGTCTGTGCGTGCGTGTGTGTGTGTAGCACCCCCTTGTGGGCTGGGCCTGCTGTTGGTGCATGCTGCCTGCATGGTTGAGAGAAGGTTATACATAGGTCTCTGCCCTTTGAGCTAGGGGGGAAACTTCTCCCCCTTCACCAATTTTGCTGGCAGCAGTAGTAGATCTCATATCCTCCCATTAGGGCAATGTGATCCACGCCTCTTAATGTCATTTGACTGGAGGGTTGTATGAGTGTCTCCTCGTGAGGTGCCGGTTGTGTGTTGCGGGATGTGGAACAGGCACCCCTGAGTGGCATGTTCAGCGGGGGGCAGGAGGGGTGTTGAGGCACAAGTGTGCCCCTTTGGCAGACACTGGGGTCTGCATTAGCCCTCCCTGACGGGGCTGTTCGGTGTGTCCAGGGGCAGGCCCGGGGGTGAGGGTGTTGCGGTAGAGCCCCCGCATGGACCTCTCTCTAGCTAATCCCAAGCTGAGCCACCCTTTGTGGCCAATCAGGCACCGCCATCCCACTGAGACGCTTAAAATCCCCACCCCGTGTTTTGACTGCATGCCTCTTTGCTGAGCAGGGGGGTGGGGGGGGCTGAAAGCGGAGCTTTGTCCACCAGGCTGGGTGTCCCACTCCTCGTCACTCCTTACGCTGCTCCCTTTCTGTTTCCCTTACAGTGAAGGAGTTCCTAGCCAAAGGAAAAGAAGACTTCCTGAAGAAATGGGAGAACCCTTCCCAGGTACTGTGTCCCAACCCAGATCTCTTCCCCAGCCCCACCCCACAATCAAGGCCTCCGCAGCCCCAGGCTGATTACTCTGCAGTCACCCCCTGGATCTCTTTCCCCATCACCGAGCCACCTTGCCAAACAGCCTCTGCTGAGGGTCTGGGGTTATTTTTGCTCCTGGGGGGCGGGACTGAGTGCTCTTCTTCCCCCCTCCCCCAATCCCCCAATCTGACCTCTGGTGACTGGAGGGTGAAAAACAATGGAGGTTCAACTCCTCTCTGCTGGGGGAAGGGGACATTAACCATGTGGGACTCCTCTATTTGCTGCCCTGTGTTTGTAGGTGCCAGAAAAGCTTTTGGGGTCAGTCCTGGGTCTGTCCCCACTAGAATCCTGCCTGGAGTGGTTCTGGGTAATTCCTGAGGCAGAGCTGCTGGTCCCTCTGCAGCACTGTCACTTTGCTAGGCCTCCCACACACCCTGTGTCATTAACTCCATGGCACAGATGGGGAAACTGAGGCCTAGAGGGGAAAGGGACTTGGTCAAGGGTATAGGAAGTTGGTGGCAGAACTAGGAAGCGATCTTTTGACTCCTAGTCTCCTGCCCTTTGACCACTACACTTCACTCCCTCTCTTCACAGACTGAGGGCTAGAACCCAGGAGTCCTGACACCCAGCCCCTCCCCCGCCTCAAACCCACCAGCCCCCACTGAATGGAGCTGGGCGGGTCGCCTGTCTGAAACTGGACTTTGGTTCTGCCCAAGGAGCAGGGAATCTCTTGTCTGTGTCTCATTCTAAATGTAGCGGTTTCCTTTGGGGCCCTCTGGTGGTGAAATGTGAAATACTTCTTCATATCAATTATTGGGGGTAGCCGCGTTAGTCTGTATCCACAAAAACAACCTGGTGTCTGGTGGCATCTTAAAGACTAACAGATTTATTTGGGCATAAGCTTCTGTGGATAAAAAAAACCTCACTTCTTCGGATGTATGGAGTGAAAGCTACAGATGCAGGCATTATATAATGACACATGAAGAGAAGGGAGTACCTCCCAAGTGGAGAACCAGTGTTGACAGGGCTAATCCTTCATATCAATGTTCTCAAGAACAAACCCAGTGTGGTGCTAGGGGATGCTGTGCTGCAGGGAGTGGGGAGCTCAGTAGAGGGCGCTCTCCCATCACAGTCAGTACTGACCCTGGAGGGGCTGCCTTTCTGGTGAAATATAAATGAAGCTCTGACCCCCTCATGGTAATTAAAGACCCCTCCAGTCGTGCAGTGCAAATCCTACTGTGCCGGGCAGGTTCCTTCCTGATACCCCCAGGACCAGTCTGCCCCCACATCAGGTTTGTTTTCTCCCTTCCAGAACATGGCCAGTTTGGATCAGTTTGAGCGAGTCAAGACCCTGGGCATGGGCTCATTTGGGAGGGTGATGCTGGTGAAACACAAGGAGACCAGGAATTATTATGCTATGAAGGTCCTGGAGAAACAGAAGGTGAGACGCCAGGGGCTGCCATGGAGATCTGGCCTGGGGCTGTTCAATCTCCAGTGCGGGGGAGGGATTTGGAGCTGAATCCTGCATGGGGATGCAAGAGAGGGGAGTGCGTGGGAGGTGCAGGAGGTGCTGCGCCAGCAGAGGACGATCTGATGTTGCTATTTCCTTTTCTCTCCTAGGTAGTGAAGCTCAAACAAATTGAGCACACCCTCAATGAGAAACGGATCCTCCAGGCCATCAACTTTCCATTACTCATCAAACTAGAGTATTCTTTCAAGGTAGGTGTCCTTGGCTTGCCAGACCGGCCCTGGGCTGTGTCTCCCCCCCGATTCCCACAATTTCCTTGATTCGTTTCCTATTTAAAACCAAAACTGTGCTGAAGAGGTGGAAGGGCACAGTCTGCGTCTCTTATATCCTGAGAACAAACATTCCTAGCGTGAGGTCTGGGATCAGGTTTGGAGCTAAGAAAAATCAGTTTGGATCATTCCCCTTTTTCATCTGACCCTAGGGCATGAGGCTTGGCTTGCAGGGGCGTCTCAGAGGAAGTCCTAACTTCACACATAATTGGCTTTGTGGAGACTTTGAAACCATCACGTGGGATCATTTCCTCCTGATGGGAGTTCCTGTGAAAGCTAAAATTCAGGCCCCAGCTTGGACCCTTTTCTCTGAACCTGGATTTTGGGGCCTGCGAGCTACACCCTGTATGTAGTGGGAAGCAAAGATAGTTGTGCCTTTGAGCTCCACGGCATCCCCTATGGCTGGCCTGATTAAAGAGGGGCTGGCTCTGAAGGGAGACCTGTCTTCTGCTCTGCCAGCGTGAGGTTAGTGGGTTGTAGTGATGAAGAGTTGTCAGCTCAGAGGAGGCTGCAGGATAAATCTCAGCCCCTGCGAGAGCCCGGAGGCTAGGGTGATGGGCATGTTAGCAGCAAGCAGTGCTGGCAGAATCGTTTTCTTGGAGCCCCCACTCCCAGAGGGAATAATGCAACCCTGTTCTCTAGACTGGAGCGATTCTCTGCCAGCGTAAAACAGGAGGGTTTATTGAGCGTCTGAACACAGCATAGAAACTCTCAGGGCCCTCAGGCCTGGCCTTCCTCAGCACAGCACATCCAATTCTCCCTTGCATCCAGGTGGGCTCTGCCCACTCTCTCTCTCCAGCCCAGAGCCCCCTTGCTTCCCAGCTGGGCATCCAATATCACCTCCCTCAAGCCTCATCTCTGTCCATTGTCTTCTCTCCAGGTAAATAGGGTCACCTGGGCTGCCTCTTCTCTCTTCTGGCCTCTGTCTGGAACCACCTGTTCAGGTTACCAGGGTCCTCTCTTCACAGCCCATTGTCTTCCCACTGGCCAGAACCAGCTGTGACTCCCGAGCTGGGCCACCAGGTCACCAGTTGCTGCGATATCCATTCTTCAGGCCATTGGCCAGGGTCCCAAGTTCTGTCCCTGGTCCTCTGTAACAACAAACTCCCTCTCCCCTCACCTCGTTAAACCAGTAACACCCAGGGAAACTGTGTCCCACCCCCTCTGCATGTAACCCACTGAAAAAAACCAAGAAAACCCACCACTTCATCGCAGTTACCAGAACAGAATACACACACTACTCATACAATACAATGCCCATCACTCCCAATAAGGCAGACAAACTTTCCCTGCTGGCCAGTCAGCATCAGGTCATCCTGGGACTCCAGCTTCTGCACGGTGTCATTGGCAGGGAGTTGAGGTCTGGCAGTGCTGATGCTGGGCTCAATTTATGTAGTGAAACTTGAGTCCTGCTTAGCTCTACCTTAACCGATCGTTTTACAGAAGTATTACAAAATAATTGTCTGACCAATCTGAACATAGTGTGAAACAATTCTTTACCCAGTCGTACACCATGACCTTTGTTGATGTGCACCTGGCAAAATGAGTTGTGTAACAGAAACAATCAGAGAACCAGACAGATAAACATTAGAGAAGTGGGGACCAGCAAAGAAAACAATAAAGAAGTAGAGATTTCACACCCACACTGCTGCTAAGTGATTCCTTTGAGCATCCTAAGATCTGTTTCTTTGCCTGGTGATGCTGGTCACTATTAGGGCAGGAGCCTTCTTAGCAGCCCAGTATTACACTGTTTTGTTATAATTTAGATGGAATGTGAGGATGTGACTTTCTGCTTCTTGGCTCCTGCTCTCCTAATTTGGCTGCAGAAAAAGGCCTCTGACCGTACAGCCTGGGTTACTCAGCCCATGCTCCGCCTGGCCCCTCTCTCCAGGGCTAGCTGGAAATTGACCCTGGGCTCGAGGGCAGGGGCAGTTGTCTCCACTGGCGTGTGCGTGGGTGCTTAGTGCTCATGTTCTCACCATTGAACTAGGTAGGGTCTCCCTAGCGGAATGGCTTTGTTGGGCTCAGCGCAGTTAGTTTGGAGGCTGCTCTTTGACTTTGCAGCTGCGAGGGAGGATGAAGCCAGCCTGGTCAATTTCACACTCTGCTTTTGAGAAGCTTCACTTCCTGTTTCTGCTCCTTTGGGGTGTCTGACCTGGCGGCAGGTTGGGTTTCCCCTTTGATCGTAGACGTCGCAGCTGGGAAATCCCTCTTGGGCCTGCCCATCCCTGCCCCTAGACCAGAGGTGTGGGGAGGGGTGCGATTTTCTAGGGCTCTAGCACTAAATACTCCAAGCAAATAAAGCTCATGCCTTCTCATTAGTGAGTCTATTCCTCAGGCACGTCTGTGCAGTGACTCCTACTGCAGGTGTGTGCTTGAGACCTTCGGCACCACAGCACAGCCCCTCTGGCCGTTGAGCTAAAGGAGTAACAGCAGCAGCTGGCAGCAGTAGTAGGCTATCTCCCAGACAGCAGGTTCACTGCATTGTGTGTTTTGTGGAAGCCAGGCTAGTGCATCAGGCTCCCTTGAGACATGTTAACGCCCTGAAAGGAGGGGCTAATAACGGAGCAGGGGTGTGGGGAGCAGTTTCATCCTGGTGTTGCAGGCACTGACGGGGGGCCCCCTTGCACTCCGTTTCTACTGCATTTCCTTCTAGGATAACTCCAATCTGTACCTGGTGATGGAATACATCCCGGGCGGGGAGATGTTCTCCCAGCTACGGCGGATTGGGAGGTTCAGATGAGCGTTATCACAGGTGCCGATGTTGGGTCCAGTGTCCCTAATGGTTAGAGCTGGGTGACGGTTAGACTCCTGGGATGTATCCCTGGCTCAGGCAGAACAGTTGGATCTAGCACTTAGAGCAGAGGGACTGGGAGTCTGGACTCCTGCATCCTATTTCTGCCTCTGCCATTCACTCCTTATGGGAAGGGTGGAGAATCACTCTGTGCCACAGTTTTCACAGCTGTAAATTTGGGATTTAGTTCAGTAGAGAACTAGACCTTTTAGTGACTAGCAGCATCTGCAGCGACGCCGGCTTTGATCCTCATGCTGCAAGGTGTGACCTGATCCTCAGCTGGGCTGGTCAGGAAGGGATTCTCCATGGGGAGGGCTTCTGAGGTCTTCTGCCAGTATTAGCGTGTGTGTTGGGGCTAGGGGAGAGTTGCTGGTCTGGGAGGGGTTGCCCTGGGTTGCCAGGCTGGATGGAGTCAGGGGTCTGGCAAGGATGAGTGGAATGTGTGTGCTAGGGCTACTGGTCTGGCTAGCCAGATGGGGCCAGTAGCGGAGCTAGGAGGGGAGCTGCGGGAGCGGCCACTCCCCCACTGAGCACAAGTGGCGCCTTGTCAATTTCCTCATGCCTTCCTACTCACCTGGGGGAGCGTTTAAAAAAAAAAGGCACCACCCATTGCGGCGCTTTCATTTTACTCACCTGAGGGCGCTCTGGGTCTTTGACGGCGGGACCTTCACTCACTCTGGGACACCTGCAGTGAGTGAAGGGCCTGCCGCCGAAGACCCGGAGCACCTCTGGGTGAGTAAAAGCGCTGCAGTGGGTGGAGCCTTTTTATTTTTTGCTCCCCCTGTTCCCTCCACCTAGCTCCACCACTGGATGGGGCCACCAGGCCTAGAAGAGTTGGGGCATCTTGCCTGGGGTTGCTAGGGTAGATGGAGTCAGGGATTTATAAGGAAGGTGAAGGTGGGGGTGGCAAGGGGCCAAGGGTGCTGGGCTGGGAGAGGGGGGGCAGATCTGGCCCGGGATGTCCACATTCTCCTCCCACCTCATTGCAGTGAACCTCACACTCGGTTCTACGTTGCTCAGATCATCCTGACCTTTGAGTATCTGCACTCGCTGGATCTCATCTACCGAGACCTGAAGCCAGAGAATCTCCTGCTAGACCAGCAGGGCTACATCGAGGTTAGACTGCCCCTCCTTCCTCATGCCAGCGCTGGCTCCTGGCTCCCTGCAGTGATCTCCTCCCTGCCCAAGTCTCTTTTTGCTGCCTCCCCTTCCCAAAGCCAAGACACCCCCAGAAATGTAACACTGCCAGAATACATCAGTGATCTGCTCCCCCCTTCCTCTCCTGCTGTCACAGCCTCCAGGCTGATCCAGCTTCTCCCCTCTCTGTGTTTTGGCTCCAGGTGACGGATTTTGGTTTTGCCAAGTGAGTGAAAGGCCAAACCTGGACTCTGTGTGGGACCCTGAAATACCTGGCTCCCGAGATTATCCTCAGCAAGGTGAGCTGGGAAGGGCCTGTCCGCTGCCTGATGTGTAGCTGATCCCTGGCCACCAGCTGGTTT
This sequence comes from Gopherus flavomarginatus, assembly GCF_025201925.1. Lineage (NCBI taxonomy): Eukaryota > Metazoa > Chordata > Testudines > Testudinidae > Gopherus > Gopherus flavomarginatus. The sequence continues at coordinate 37,509,809 of NC_066621.1, read as the reverse complement.
CCCCCACCCCTCAAATATTCGGTGCGTAACCCTGGGGCCTGCTTTCCCCCGGCAGAGTTATAACAAAGCTGTGGACTGGTGTGCCCTTGGCGTCCTCATCTACAAGATAGCGGCTGGTTACCCCCCGTTCCTCGTGGACCAGCCCATTCAGATCTACAAGAAGATTGTTTCTGGCAAGGTATTTGGGCTGGACACTTGTGTGATTTGGGGGAGGGTTCGCCAGCTAAAGGGGGGGTGCCAACTCTCAGCAACTGATCAGAGTGATGCTCACATGCTGCGCCCCTGACATGCTCATGTCCTCCCGTGCTCCCCAAATCCTCAACACCTGGGCATCCTCGCTGTCATGTACCCCATTCTCCCTGCACCCCAACATATAGACCAGGGGTTTGCAACCTGCGGCACTTGTGCCAGACATGACAGGCGAGCTGATTTTGAGCGGCACCCAGCCACCTGCCGCGGTTGCGGCCCCCAGCCCCACTCAGCACCCCCGCCCACCCGTCTCCCCTGCGTGGGCAGGAGGCAGAAGCTTGGTTCTGCGGCAGCCAAGCTCCCCCTCCCCCGCGTCTTCCTCCAACGTGGCGCTTTCCTGCCCCACCCCCGCTCCTGCGCCAATCAGTTGATGGCCCTAGCGAGGGGGAGGGGGCAGAGCGGCAGCCGCAGGCAGCTCCGTAGAGGAGGCGGAGAGAGGTGGGGACGGAGCCTTGGGGAAGGGAGTGGAACAGGTACATCCCTTCCACTCCTGCCATGAGCCGCTCAGGGCAGGGAGCTGGAAGCACCCCCACGAGCCGAGCACCCCAGCCCTTTGCCCTGACCCCCCCTTCAGCCTTCTGCCCTGACCCTCCTACGCCCTCCAGCCCTCTGCCCTGATCTCCTGCACACTCAGCCTTCTGTCCTATACCCCCCACACCCTCCAGCCCTTTGCCCTGACCCCCCACACCCTCCAGCCCTCTATCCTACACCCTCCTACGCCCTCCAGCCCTCTGCCCTGATTTCCCACACACTCAGCCTTCTGTCCTATACCCCGCATACCCTCCAGCCCTTTGCCCTGACCTCCCACACCCTCCAGCCCTCTATCCTACACCCTCCTACGCCCTCCAGCCCTCTGCCCTGACCACCACACACACTCAGCCTTCTGCCCTGCACCCCCAGCCCTCTGCCCTGACCCCCCCTACACTCAGCATTCTGCCTTGCCGCTCCCATACTCCCCAGCCCTCTGCCCTGACCTTTGACCCCCCCACCCTCCAGCCCTGACCCCCCCACACTCAGCTTTATGCCCTGCAGCCCCCATGCTCCCCAGTCCTCTGCCCTGACTCTTGAACCCTCTCACGCACCCAGCCTTCTGCCCTACATCCCCACAGCCCCATCCCTCTGCCCTGAACCCCCCTACACCCAGCCCTCTGCCCAGCACCCCCACAGCCCCATCCCTCTGCCCTGTACCCCCCCACACATTCAGCCTTCTGCCTTGCACCTCACCACACACCCAGCCCTTTGCCCTGACCGTTGAACCCCCCCACACCCAGCCTTCTGCCCTGCACCCCACCACACACCCAGCCCTGTGCCCTGACCCCTGAACCTCCCCCACACACCCAGCCTTCTACCCTACACCACCCACACACCCCAGCCCTCTGCCCTGACCCCTGAACCTCCCCCACCCAGGTCTGGGGTCCCAGCCACAGGCCCTGCTCAGCCCGCTGCCGCCTAGGTGAACAGAACCCCAGGCTGGCAGCGAGCTGAGCAGGCTGGCGGTGTAAGATCAGCACTTTAATTTAATTTTAAATGATGCTTCTTAAACATTTTAAAAACCTTGTTTACTTTACATACAATAGTTTAGATATATAATATAGACTTATAGAAAGTGACCTTCTAAAAAAGTTAAAATGTATTACCGGCATGTGAAACCTTAAATTAGAGTGAATAAATGAAGACTTGGCACAGCACTTCTGAAAGGTTGCCGACCCCTGATATAGACCCTCCCTTGCCACGCACCCGTTCTCCAATGCATGGACATCATCCTCATTGTGTCCCCCACACATGGACCCTCCCTCACCACGTACCCCTATTTCCCCAACACATGGACTCCATCCCCCACCCCACCACCACTGTGCTCCCTGTAACTCTCATGGGGACTCCTGGAACAGGTGCCTTTGGTTTTCGTATACACTGTTGTGAGTTGCAAAACCCTCCACAACCCTGCTACGTTGCAAGACTAAACATTCCTTAAACACATCAGTCATCTCCAGGCACTGGTGGAGCACTCATTGCCATAGTAACCAAGAGTCCATAATATTCCTCTGTCCTCCCCAGCGCCTTCTCGCCAAGGATCTCCAAGAACTTGTGTCGGACACGGTCAGCTTTAAACCTAGTGGGGAACACAACAGGCCTTGGTTCTGTTCCTGGTTCTCTTACCAGCCTGCTGAGTGACCTTGGGCAAGTCACGTCTCCCTGTGCCTCAGTTTCCCCTTATATAAAATGAGGATAGTGATGCGGCAACTCTGCTTTGAGATCTGTGGAGGAAAAATGTTCAATAAGAGCTGCGGGGGTGACTGCTAATTAACCATTTCAGCTCCTGTGTCAGTCCTCAGTAGCGCACCCGCTTCTCATCCACTCATTGTCCTGGAGTGTTTTTAAAGGGCTTGTTATTTATTATTAGGTGTATTATGATAGTGCCTACAAGCCCCAGTCATGGATCAGGACCCTATTGTGCTAGGTGATATACATAGTAGGTGTATTATGGTAGTGCCTAGGTGCCCCAGGCGTAGCCCAGGTCCCCCTGTGCTAGGGGCTGTACATTAATAGATGTATTACAGTAGTGCCTAAGCACCCAGGCCCTCTTGTGCTAGGGACTGTACATTATTAGGTGTATCTATGAATCTAGCCACGAGGGCAGGGCAGGTAAAAGCCAGACCTCTGTCTCTCCTCCTCACTCCAGGTCCGTTTCCCATCTCACTTCAGCTCGGACCTGAAGGACCTGCTCCGGAACCTGCTGCAGGTGGACCTCACCAAACGCTTTGGCAACCTCAAGAATGGGGTCAACGACATTAAGAACCACAAATGGTTTGCTACCACCGACTGGATCGCCATCTACCAGAGGAAGGTAGGAGGGTGGTGGCGGGCAGAGGAGAGCCTGCGTGCAGCCTCCGTCAGCAGGAATTGAATCTGGGATCATCAGTACCCAGGCCTCTAGGAGCACGTTGATTACTGGAACTCTGTAGCAGGGTGTTGTGGCTGGGTCCAACACTAGGGGGAGATATGCTCATTCAGCATTGGTTTAAAGTAGGGAGTCCTGAGTCACCTGTTTGTAACTTGGTGGCAAAAGCATGGTCCTGTCTCCACCCCCTGAGGATAACAGCCTACTACTGCTGCTGCCAGCTAATGGCTTTACCTCTAGCTCAGGTGGGAGAGGGCTGTGCTGAAAGTCCTGCGAACAGGAGCTGCTAACAGGGAGTTTTGCAAGGGAGTTCTCCAGGTGAAGGAGGAGCACATACAGCATCTGTGGGGTAAGTGACTGTCTGCAGTGTTTGTGTTTGGGGGTTACTGGCTGTGTGCTGAGCTTGTGTTTGTCAGTCTGTTTGGTTGGTTTGTTTGAAGGACCGTGTGCTGTAGCTGGCAGTTGGGGGCAGAGTTACCAGGAAGGTTTGAAATCTAGAAGCCTCTGGTAATTGGCTGAGCCTTAACCAGTGGGCGGGGCATTCACTCAGGCCAGGGCTTTATAAAGCTGCTCACAAGTGACCAGAGAGCTTAGCGAACAGCAGCTGCTAACAGGGAGTTTTGCAAGGGAGTTTGGAAAGGGAGTAGGAAGGGAGTGGGGGTCCCTTGTCGGTCTAATCTGTGACCCATTGGTCCCCTGAACCTATAAACTGAGCCACATCCAAAACCTTTCTGTTTACAGCAGAGCGGACAAGGAGCTGCAGACGGGAATTTGAGAGAGTTTGACAGAGGGAGGCTTACAATGGTGAGGAGGACCCGCAACACCTGTGCCAGCACTGCTTCTGTCTTCTCCACCTGCGCCTGTAGTCAGACAGAGCACCAAAGCATGGATGCTTTTATCCAGATTCTGGTGTGGGCTTGCAAAGACTGTAATTTGCAATTTCCACTTACTGATATCCAGGCTGGGGGTGGCATCCAATGTGAAAGGTGCCTACTGGTGGAATCTCTCAGGCAGCAGGTGGGAGAGCTACAGGAGGAGGTGGCTAGGCTGAGGAACATCCATATCCATGAGCAATTCTTGGACAGTATCCATGTGGAGACAGCTGATGTAGCTGTCCCAGTTCACAGGACTACCGACACACCAGTGGAGGAGGAGATGCCTCAGGGTGTATCTGACACACCAGTGGAGGAGGAGGCTCAGGGTGGACACAGCCAGCTGGTTACTTCTAGCAGCAGGCAGTGCTCCACCCCTGCTGCAAACCCTCCTGCTGTGGTAAAAGATAACCGTTATGCTCTTCTTGATACAGGAGAGAAGGAATCCCCCCCAACAGTTAAGGAGGTGAAGCCTCGTACCCCTAAGGCTGGGAGGTCTGCTGCCACCACTGATAAGAAACGTAGGGTAGTGGTGTTTGGAGACTCTCTGCTGAGGGGGACGGAGACACCCATCTGTCGCCCTAACCGTTCATCCCGGGAGGTATGCTGCCTCCCAGGGGCCCGTATCCGAGATGTTACAGAGGCATTGTCGAGGATTATCTGGCCTTCTGACTACTACCCCATGCTACTCATCCATGTGGGCACAAATGATACTGCGAGGTGTGACACTGAGCAGATCCAGAGTGACTACAGGGCTCTGGGAGTACGGGTTAAGGAGTTTGGAGCGCAGGTGGTATTCTCTTCGATTTTCCTGTTGAAGGTAGGGGCCTGGGCAGAGACAGATGCATCGTGGAGGTGAATGCCTGGCTGCGAAGATGGTGTCGCCAGGAGGGCTTTGGCTTCCTCGACCACGGGATGCTATTCGAGGAAGGACTGCTAGGCACATATGGCGTTCACCTTTCGAAGAGGGGAAAGGCCTTATTTGCGCACAGACTGGCTAACCTAGTAAGGAGGGCTTTAAACTAGGTTCGACGGGGACAGATGAGCAAACCCCACAGGTAAGTGAGGAACAAGACCTGGGAGATGGGTTGGAAACAGGAGGGAGCACGGGCTATAATGGCAGTGAGGAAGGAGGGACAGGGCAAAGCTGGGAGGTGAGATCAAACCAGTATCTTAGATGCCTATATACAAATGCAAGAAGTATGGGTAATAAGCAGGAAGAACTGGAAGTGCTAATAAATAAATACAACTATGACATTGTTGGCATTACTGACACTTGGTGGGATAATACACACGACTGGAATGTTGGTGTGGATGGGTATAGTTTGCTCAGGAAGGATAGACAGGGGAAAAAGGGAGGAGGTGTTGCCTTATATATTAAAAATATACACACTTGGACTGAGGTGGAGATGAACATAGGAGACGGATGTGTTGAGAGTCTCTGGGTTAGGCTAAAAAGGGTAAAAAACACGAGTGATGTCATGCTGGGAGTCTACTACAGGCCACCTAATCAGGTGGAAGAGGTGGATGAGGCTTTTTTCAAACAACTAACAAAATCATCCAAAGCCCAAGATTTGGTGGTGATGGGGGACTTCAACTATCCAGATATATGTTGGGAAAATAACACCGCGAGGCACAGACTATCCAATAAGTTCCTGGACTGCATTGCAGACAACATTTTATTTCAGAAAGTTGAAAAAGCTACTAGGGGGGAAGCTGTTCTAGACTTGATTTTAACAAAAAGGGAGGAACTTGTTGAGAATATGAAAGCAGAAGGAAGCTTGGGTGAAAGTGATCATGAAATCATAGAGTTTGCAATTCTAAGGAAGGGTAGAAGGGAGTACACCAGAATAGAGACAATGGATTTCAGGAAGGCGGATTTTGGTAAGCTGAGAGAGCTGATAGGTAAGGTCCCATGGGAATCAAGACTGAGGGGAAAAACAACTGAGGAGAGTTGGCAGTTTTTCAAAGGGACGCTATTAAGGGCCCAAAAGCAAGCTATTCCGATGGTTAGGAAAGATAGAAAATGTGGCAAAAGACCACCTTGGCTTAACCATGAGATCTTGCGTGACCTACAAAATAAAAAGGCATCATATAAAAAATGGAAACTAGGTCAGATTACAAAGGATGAATATGGGCAAATAACACAGGAATGCAGAGGCAAGATTAGAAAGGCAAAGGCACAAAATGAGCTCAAACTAGCTATGGGAATAAAGGGAAACAAGAAGACTTTTTATCAATACATTAGAAGCAAGAGGAAGACCAAGGACAGGGTAGGCCCACTGCTCAGTAAGGAGGGGGTAACAGTAACGGGAGACTTGGAAATGGCAGAGATGCTTAATGACTTCTTTGTTTCAGTCTTCACTGAGAAGTCTGAAGGAATGTCTAATATAGTGAATGCTTATGGGAAGAGGGTAGGTTTAGAAGAGAAAATAAAAAAAGAGCAAGTAAAAAATCACTTAGAAAAGTTAGATGCCTGCAAGTCACCAGGGCCTGATGAAATGCATCCTAGAATACTCAAGGAGTTAATAGAAGAGGTATCTGAGCCTCTAGCTATTATCTTTGGGAAATCATGGGAGACGGGGGAGATTCCAGAAGACTGGAAGGGGGCAAATATAGTGCCCATCTATAAAAAGGGAAATAAAAACAACCCAGGAAACTACAGACCAGTTAGTTTAACTTCTGTGCCAGGGAAGATAATGGAGCAGGTAATTAAAGAAATCATCTGCAAACACTTGGAAGGTGGTAAGGTGATAGGGAATAGCCAGCATGGATTTGTAAAGAACAAATCGTGTCAAACTAATCTGATAGCGTTCTTTAATAGGATAACGAGCCTTGTGGATAAGGGAGAAGCGGTGGATGTGATATACCTAGACTTTTTAGTAAGGCATTTGATACGGTCTCGCATGATATTCTTATAGATAAACTAGGAAAGTACAACTTAGATGGGGCTACTATAAGGTGGGTGCATAACTGGCTGGATAACCGTACTCAGAGAGTAGTTGTTAATGGCTCCCAATCCTGCTGGAAAGGTATAACAAGTGGGGTTCTGCAGGGGTCTGTTTTGGGACCGGTTCTGTTCAATATCTTCATCAACGATTTAGATGTTGGCATAGAAAGTACGCTTATTAAGTTTGTGAACGATACCAAACTGGGAGGGATTGCAACTGCTTTGGAGGACAGGGTCAAAATTCAAAATGATCTGGACAAATTGGAGAAATGGTCTGAGGTAAACAGGATGAAGTTCAATAAAGATAAATGCAAAGTGCTCCACTTAGGAAGGAACAATCAGTTTCACACATACAGAATGGGAAGAGACTGTCTAGGAAGGAGTATGGCAGAAAGAGATCTAGGGGTCATAGTGGACCACAAGCTTAATATGAGTCAACAGTGTGATACTGTTGCAAAAAAAGCAAACGTGATTCTGGGATGCATTAACAGGTGTGTTGTAAACAAGACACGAGAAGTCATTCTTCCGCTTTACTCTGCACTGGTCAGGCCTCAGCTGGAATATTGTGTCCCGTTCTGGGCACCGCATTTCAAGAAAGATGTGGAGAAATTGAAGAGGGTCCAGAGAAGAGCAACAAGAATGATTAAAGGTCTTGAGAACATGACCTAAGAAGGAAGGCTGAAGGAATTGGGTTTGTTTAGTTTGGAAAAGAGAAGACTGAGAGGGGACATGATAACAGTTTTCAGGTATCTAAAAGGGTGTCATCAGGAGGAGGGAGAAAACTTGTTCACCTTAGCCTCCAATGATAGAACAAGAAGCAATGGGCTTAAACTGAAGCAAGGGAGATTTAGGTTGGACATTAGGAAAAAGTTCCTAACTGTCAGGGTGGTTAAACACTGGAATAGATTGCCTAGGGAAGTTGTGGAATCTCCATCTCTGGAGATATTTAAGAGTAGGTTAGATAAATGTCTATTAGGGATGGTCTAGACAATATTTGGTCCTGCCATGATGGCAGGGGACTGGACTTCGATGACCTCTCGAGGTCCCTTCCAGTCCTGGAGTCTGAGTCTGAGTCTGTAAAACCCTGCTGATGATGCAAGTAGGGAATCCAAGGGGCTCATGACCCCCTGCCCTTCCCTGATTGCAAAGTAAGAGGAGGGAGTCCTGGGTAGATAAAAGGGGGCTTGAGCAGGTGCTGATTCTGCATCCCTCACCTGGTTGCTAAGGGGCCAGATACTGTATCACTTAAGAGTGCTGTGTGTCCTGATTCTGGGCTCCTAAGCGGGGTCATGGGCTCCCCCTTCCATGATTGCAAAGTGTGAGGCTTTCTGGCTGGATTGCACGGGGGGGGGGGGGGCTGATCCTTGCCTGCCTTGTTACAAAGTTGGGGCCTGATTGTGCACCCCTAGCAGACCAGGAGTGTGTGGGGGTATACAAATGTTGATCCTTCACCTCGTCCCCAACCTCCCCCTCCCCTCCCTTTGCAGGTGGAAGCTCCTTTTGTACCAAAGTGCAAAGGCCCTGGCGATACGAGTAACTTCGCTGAGGAGGAGGAGATCCGGGTCTCAACCACTGAGAAGTGCACCAAGGAGTTTGCTGAGTTCTAGGACCAGCGGACCCCCAGAAGGGCGCGTGCGGAGCAGGTGGGGGCGGGGTTGGATTTTAGTTTCATAGATAAATTATATCTATATCTATATCTCCCCCCCAAATCCCTCTTTTCCACAAAGAAGCTTGAGAGTCCCATTTAGAGGGTGAGGATATCATCCGCCCTGCACTGGGAAACACGTCTGAGTCCTCCAACAACACTTGTTTCACTGGAAAAAAACAAAACACCCCCCCGCCCCGCCCCCAGCCTCCACTTCCTCTTTAACAGTGTGCTTTGTTGTAAACATATTTGAAACAGTTACCAATAAAGTTTTGTTTAAAAAAAAATCAGAGTGGCATGTGGGCTGTTCAGCTCTAGGGGACAGTTGTCGTTGCTGTGATGAGCCGGGAGCTGTTCCTCTCCCTGGAGGTCCAAGGAGTTCAGGGATGTGGCTTGGGGGGGTCAGTGACTGCCATAAATGATACCTGAGCTCACCTGGAGTTGAAAGCCCAAGGGGACGAGTGTCTGCGCTTAAATGGGAAGGTGGCGTCTGGTTAATGGATAAATGGGCATCGCAAGCAGCAGCAGAGAGGTTATTTTATCGCTGTGTCTGGTGGGGTGGAGGGCGACAGCTGCTGGAATGCCATAGCCAGGTCTGATGCCCAGAATTAGAGAAGGAAGGTGAAAAATTGGAGGGGAAGAGAGTTGCCATGAGAATGATTAAATGCGGGGGGGATCCTGCCTTATGCTGAGATGCAAGGAGCTTCTTAAAGCGAAGGTTAAAGGGTGCTGTGATCCCTGTCTCGAAGTACCTAGGGGAATAATGAGCTATTCCCGCTAGCAGACAAGAGTCTAAGGAGAGCCAGTGGCTGGAAGCTGAAACTAGAAACATTCAGACTGGGAAAAAAGGGCAGATTTTGAACTGGGGTGTAATTAGCTATTGGAACAATTCATCAAGCATTGTGGTGGATTCTTCATCATTGACGGTGTTTAAACTGAGATGGGAGGTTTTTCTAAAGGATTTGCTCCAATTCCAGGAGGAGTTAATTCAGGGAAGTCCTGTGACCTGTGTTATGCAGGTCAGACAAGGTGCTTACAGTGGTCCTGTCTGAATTGATAATCTAGCTACTTATGAGGCTGGGGCAGGAGAGGTGAACAGCCAGGTTGACCCTGGTGTGCAGGAATGCATTGTACTAGCAGTGGGGGAATTACTAGAAGCAGAATACTTCCATCTAAATGTGGATATGTGCGCACCTGCCTTAGTGCAGGGAAACTCCTTCCATGCGTGTGAGCCTGCCTCCAAAGGGGATCAGGTAATGAGATGCCAGCTAATTCCCTATGAATGAAAGGCAGTACTGTCAGTGATGAGCCCTTCTGTACAGCCCCTTGCACAAGGGGGTTCCAAGTGCAATCAGGCTGGAAAATGATTGTTTTGTGAAAGAATTGGAGGGTTTGAAATTTGTTCCCATTCTATACTGGAGTGAGTCAGAGCAGGATCTTGAACCTGGGTCTTCCACAGCAGAGGTGAGTGTCCAAACCACTGGATTACTGAAGGGGGGATGGGAGGGGTGTTTCCTTCTGACCTGAGAAACCTTTCATTGAGACCAATCTGTCCTTGAAAAGTTTTGTTGTCTATAAATCCCATTTTCTGGCAATCAGACTCCCGCCCAGCTCTGCCTCTGGCAGCCACTGCCTGTACAAAGGAGCATATAGTCCAGTAGCCTGTTTTCAAACAGTACCACTACTGGGTGCTTCAGAAGCAATGAACAAAACACGCAATCACCAAGTTGTCCAATCCTAGCTTCTGGCAAACAGAGGCAAGGGACATGCGGAACATGGTGTTCCATCCCTGCCCATCCTGGCTAATAGCCATTGATGGATCTATTCTCCAGGAACTTATCTAGTTCTTCTTTGAACCCTCTTACAGTTTTGGCCTTCACAACATCCTCTGGCAAAGACTTCCATGGCTTGATTGTGAGGAAATACCTTCTTTTGCTTGTTTGAAATCTACTGCCTATTAATTTCATTGGGTCACCCTTAGCTCTTCTGTTAGATGAATGAATTACTTTCTCCACACAATTCATGATTTCATAGACCTCTATCATATCCCCCCTTAGTCATATCTTTTCCAATAAGAAAAGTCCCAGTCTTTTTAATCTCTCCTCACACCAAAGCTCATCATATGCCTAATCATTTCTGTTGCCCTTCTCTGTACTTTTTTGAGATAGGGTGACCAGATCTTCATACAGTATTCAAAATGTGGGTATACTATGGATTTCTATAGGGGCAATATGATATTTTCTGACTTATTATTTATCCCTTTCCCCCCCCAAAACGATGCCCCTATGTGGAATAGGCAGGAGCCACATGTCTCCTAAATTGTGCATCCTGAGGATGCAGAGACCTCTCTCCAGATCCCAAAGCTTCCAAAGAGCCAGATGGCCTCTGGCTTCTCTCCCTCCACCTCCTGCCAGGTCTACCCACAAGTGAGCTTGCTTGTTCCCTGTTAAATCCTTCCCCCAGTCTGTGCTTGCCCTGCCCCAGGTGTGTCGGGGTGGGGCTGGCTGAGGCCAGAGCAGCTCCTTAAACCCTTGTTGCCCTGTTACAAGAGCTAAGAAAGAGGGTCCTGCCTTCTCCAATTGCTCGGGGGAATCCTCTTAGAGCAATCAGTGTAGGGCTTTATGTCAAAAAGCTGCACAGCCCTTGGCAGCTTTGTTTCGAGCAACATTAACTGCCGCAGGGATTTCTGCTCTCAATGCGCCAGCCCTGTGGTGACCAGATAGCGACTGTGAAAAAACAGGACAGAGGGTGGGGGGTAATTGGTGCCTATAGAAGAAAAAGTCCCCCAAAATGGGACTGTCCCTATAAAAATGGGACATCTGGTCAGCCTAGCCAGCCGTGAGGGAAGGATTCTGTGGAAAATAGGCGTTTCCTTTGCTTCAATCTGGGCTCTACAGTTCTGATGCTGCAGAGATGATACGGAAGGCTGGAGGGGTCCTGGAGAGCATGCTGCAGCACCAGCAATCCCATGCTGCCATGGCCATGGGAACAGGGATGGCATGTTGTCTGGGCCCGTTGTGCTTGGGCTTCAGTAATGTTGAGGGCCTGGGGTCCCGGCTCCACCAAAGTTTTTGGGGTCAGGTCTCTCCCTCGGCCCTGTCTGCTGTCCCCACGCACCTCTCCCAAGTGTCCCCTGGCTCCCACTTACTGCTCCTGCATACCTCCCTCCACGGCCCAGAGCGTCTCTGTCTCTCTTGTGCAGCTCTATGCGGCCTTCCTGTATTAACTGCCACTGCAGGGTCATAGTGTCCCCCGTTCTCTACTGCCAGGGCACACTGACCCTGAGCCTGCCCTTCCCCCTCAGACCCTTTAATTTACTGGTGGGACACTTCACCAGCACATGGGAACCCATGCCCGCAGTCACCGCTCCTGCCCCATGCTGGACAAGGGGCAGCCTCATCCCCACCCCTACCCCCAGAGAGGCTTCCTGCCCTTCTGCAACACACACTATAGGGGAGACAAGGGGGCTTCCTGTACCTTAGAGGGACCCTAGGAGCACATGCAGTGACAGTGGTGTGAGGTGAATGTGGTGAGGATGGGGGGGGGCCCTCCTCCGAAGCTCACCGCTGCCTGTGGAAAGAGGGCTTGGGGAATCCTTCTCTCTGGCCCTTTGCCCCAGGGCAGCCTGTCTGCACCTCAAACTCCTCATACCCTGCCCTGTCCCAACCCAGAGCCTGTACCTCCAGCCAGAGCCCTCACCCCCCTGTCAAAGTTCCTTCCCAACTCTGAACTCTGGGTTATAGATATGGGGACCCACATGAAAGACCTCTGAGCTTATTTCTACCAGCTCAGATTAAAACTTCCCCAAGGTACAGCTTCTTTTCCCTTGGACAGTATGCTAACACAGCCAAGTGTTTTAACAACGAATCAGGGAAAGGACCACTTGGAGCTCCTATTCCCCCCCCAAAAAAAATATCCCCAAGCCCTTACACCTCCTTTCCTGGGGAGGCTTGAGAATAATATATTAACCAATTGGTTACAAAGTGATCAAAGACCCAAAACCCTGGGTCTTAGGACAATGGAAAAATCAGTCAGGTTCTTAAAAGAAGGATTTTATTTTAAAACAAAAAGGTAAATATTAGCTCTGTAAAATCAGGATGGAAGATAACTTTACAGGGTAACAAAAGATTCAAAAACACAGCAGAACTTCCTCTAGGCTTAGTTTCAAAGTTACCAAAAACAGGAATAAACCTCCCTTTAGCCAAGGAAAAATTAACAAGCAAAACCAAAAGAGAATCTAACATGCCTTGCCTGGCTTTTACTTACAATATTTGTAATTTGAGAGACTCTTTAGTGCGGTATATAGGAGAATAAGTTTTCTGACCTGATGCTTCTCTGCTTCCCAAGAGAAAATACACACAAAAACCACAAACAAAACCTCTCTCCATCTCCCACATCCCGCCACCCCTGATTTGAAAGTATCTTTTGTCCCCACTGGCTCTTTTGGTCAGGTGCCAAGCAGGTTATTTGAGCTTCTTAACCCCTTATAGGTAAGGAGGAATTCTAGGCTACCCTTAGCTGTATGGTTATGACATCCTCACACCCCAACCCTCTGACCTAGCACTGAGACCCTTCCCACATCTCAAACCCCTCATCCACAGCCCTCACCCCTGCACCCCAGCCTTCTGCCTGAGCCCCTTCCAGACCCCACAGCACCAGCCCCATCCCAGAGTCTTCACATTTTTACATTCTTTTAAAAAGTATACAGTAACTCTTTGCTTAACATTGAAGTTATGTTCCTGAAAAAAATGCTACTTTAAGTGAAATGATGTTAAGGAAATCCAATTTCCCCATAAGAATATATATATATATATATATATATATATATATATACACACACACACACACACACAGAGTATAAAATTTAAACACACAATTTAATACTGTACAGAGAAATGATGATCGTGAAGCTTGGTTGAGGTGGTGGAGTCAGAGAGTGGGATCTTTCCCAGGGAATAGCTTACTGCTAAATGAGGAACTAGCACTCGTCTGAGCCCTCAAGCATTAACACATTGTTGTTAATGCAGCCTCACACTCTATAAGGCAACATGAATGGGGTTAGGGGGAAGACAGCATGGCAGAGAGAGACAGAGACACACACCCTGTGTGTGAGAGGGAGACTTTAAAACAGCAGCTGTTCCCCCCATTCTCAGCCCTGTCATGTGTCCCCTGTTCTGTGGAGATGGGGGGGTCAGGAATGGAGGAGGGGGACACCCTCACAACAGCATCCTTCTTCCCCTACCACCCCCCTGCACTGAAATCAGGAGGTTCAGGAGAGCAGATCCAAAGCAGGAGCAGCACTTGGCAGTGGGTTGGAGGGACACCTGAACAATTGATAGTCAGTTGATAGTCTGCTGGGTGGCTCCCGCACAGGGAACGTGGGGGAGCTGATGGGGGGCTGCCTGTTCACCCTGGTTCCAAGCTCCCAGCAGTGGCTCTCCAATGGGCTACTCTTTCTGCAAGCAGTGGAAAGAGCAGGTGGCTGCCAAACAACAGTAGAAGGCAGCATGGCACAACTTGAAACAAACATGTTCTCTAATTCAGAGGTTCTCAAACTGTGGCCCAGCTCCACTCAGGTGGTCCGTGGAAAGTTCCCTCTAAGGTGCACTCCTGGGCAGCAGCACATGAGAGAATGAAAGGCCACCCACCTAATGAGTGAAGCCGAGCAGGCGTGACTTCCCTAATTAGATGCCTGGACCCTGGAGAAGATGCACATGTAAGGTGAGGTGGTGGCCTTGTGGGGGATAGGGAGTAGGTTTGAGCATGCTGAGTACAAACCTGGGGTGGGGGGTCAGAAGATGTGTGAGAAGTGGGGGTGGGGGGAATTTGGGATGTTCAGGGCTACGGCGGCCAGAGAAAGAGGCTCCAGGGATACGGCTGCTGGGGAGAGACTCCTTTCCTTCTCAGCTTCAGCTCTGTGACTGTTCTGGCATGGGAGAGCCCCCTTCCTCTCCCAAGTCCTTTCCAGCCTGGACTCAGGGGCTGCTGCAGTGGTGGAGAGAGGGCACATCCATCGCATTAGAAAGGCTAAGACTATGGATATTAAAATATGAGTTATGTGCTTTTATGTGTAGAACAAAAAAGTTATTTATTATTAAGGGTTTTTTTATATATATATCACTGTCATGAAGTGGGATGGTTCTTAAAGTTTTCTCTGAATCCTCTGTGGGTGCCTCAGTTTCCCCTGTGCATTTCTTAAGTATCTTGGTGTGGGGGATAAAGGAGTATGACTGCTGCAGAGCCCCAGAGGGTCAGTGTGATGCCTTCAGCACAGAGACTGGCCAACTCCCTGTCTCCTGGCAAATGATGGCCTGGGCCCTCCCCTGCAAGGTGCCAACTGAAGGTGTTGGAGAACAAAGAGATCAGGTGACCTCCTGGCACGGGAAAGAGACAAAGGCCAGAGGAGGGGCTGGAGATTTTCAGTTTGGAGCTTGCTGCAGAAATAGAGGGAGGTGCAGACATGGTCTGGGCTCCCTGCCTCACAAGATGGACCTGATTGAGGGGTCCTATTCTCTGTACCAACAAACTCTGTTTTAGATCGTGTACTTGTCGTCTAATATCTTCTGTTTTACTGGTGGGCTCAGAGTCACGTCTGACTGCAGAGTTGGGGTGCAGGGCCCTCCGGCTTCCCCGGGAGCCCCACCTGTGCGAGTTTGCTGTGGGAAGCACTTGGTGAGGAAGGGGATGCTGAATGCTCCGAGGTCAGACCCAGGAAGGTCGCAGCTGTGAAGCTTCATGCCCCGGAGATTAGTCTGCTCACAGAGAGGAGGTTCCACTTGACAAGCACTTTTATCCAAAGCGCTTTACAATTGTTAGATAACGGTACAAACAACATTTGGAAAGATCACTAAGTGGTCTGCAAAGACCCTCAGCAATTTTCAAGTGGTGCACGGAAAAAAAAGGTCTGAGAGCTACTGCTCTCATTGTTCATCACCTTAACAACAAAACAACATTAATCAGGATGAGTTTAAGTGAGGAGTTACTGTCTATTAAGATACAAGGCTGGGGACGTGGCAGGACTTGGACCTGTTTGGAGCTGTCTGGGGAAATGGAGGGAGGCGCAGACATGGTCATCACCTTAACAACAAAACAACGTTAATCAGGACGACTTTAAGTGAGGAGTTACTGTCTATTGACTTACAAGGCTAGGGGAGTGGCAGGACTTGGACCTGTTCTGGGCACCACCAAAAGTTATTCAAACCTACTGCCCCTACCTGGGGACATGTTGTCTTTCTCCCATGTCACCTTCCAATGGAGGAAAGAATGTGACACACAAATAGGAGTCTCTTCCTGGCTTCCAGATAAGCCGTGAGGACCTGTGCCTGCCGATAGTAGGGATGGAGGTGGGGGACAGAGTGAGGGTAGCTGGCTTCAGCAGTGTTACTGAGCACGCTCAGTCCATGTGAGCATGCTGAGTACAAACCTAACAGCAACTCGGGGCCTGGGTAGGGGGTGAGAATATGTGACACTAGATGCCTCCTCCCCCACACAGCACCTCCGCTGATAACTGTCCTGCAGTAACACAAGTGTGTGCTCAGGGGAATGCTGTGCTGCAGTGGACATGCTCTGCAAGATTCTCATTGGAAGCGTGAAGGGAAGTAACACTACTTTTAACACGGGAGTCTAGGCAAGAAGGAAGACAACCTGGAAATTCTCACTGAGGAGGGAAAGTGGATAGAACGGGGAAACCTGGTGGGACGATGAGTATTACTGGAATGTTAGTGTCACTGGTTACAGCCTGACTAGGAAGGGGAGAGATGATAACAGTGGTGGGCTCGGAGGCACTTGACATTAGACACGTCATTACCTGTTTAAAAAGTTCTTGGTTCTAGAGAACCCCAGGACCTCAAATGAACAGGGCTCAACCTGCTAACTAACATGACCTAGCAGGGGAATCAGTGGGCAGCTGGTACAGTTCACGGAATCCAAACCAGAGAAGGTTCAGTTTCTCCTTTAGCACCTGTTTGTGACTTGTGGGAAGACAATTGCGTTAGCATGGGGGACTTCCTATTTGGAGGCAGATGGATGAGGTCTCAAGTAGCCATTAGTAAATCATCGTTGGAGATTTTAAAAAATGACAGATACTTTTCTAAGACTCTATTGTGGATCTCATTGTGGTGGGTAAAGATGCACTGATCACTGACCTGCATGGCTCTGGGGCTAGTGATCGTGACTTGATTGTATTCAGTAAGGACCAATAGAGGACAGCTCCAAGCAGCCATATTTACATTTGGTGCATTGCAAGTGTTAACTTTTCAAACAGCTCTCTCCTTCTTGAGGTGGCAGCTGCCTCCTCTCCTGACTTGGCCCTCTAGCCCAGTCACTCCCAACCTTCTTCCCTTCCCGGGTCGTCTAGAATTAAAAGCCAAGGAATCAACACCCAACAAGGGCTAGTAGGTGTGAGAGGGAAATGCTTCCTGTAACGAAATGGGGGGGTTTCTTGGTTTTTCCATGTTTTCCAGTGGGCTGCATGCAGAGGGAGTGGGACTCAGTGTCCCCGGTGTTACTGGTTTAACAAGCTGAGGGGAGAGGGAGTTTGTTGTTACAGAGGATCGGAGAGGGAACTTGGGACCCCAGCTGACGGCCTGAAGGATGGATACCCCAGCGACTGGTGACCCGGAGACACATCTCAGGAGTCACAGTTGGTTCTGGCCAGTGGGAGGACAATGGGCTGCAAAGAGAGGACCCCGATGACCTAACCAGCTGGTTCCAGTCAGAGGGGGCCAGGGGAGGGCTGAGAGGAGAGGAGGCCCAGGCCACTATGTTTATGACCCTGTTTACCTGGAGAGAAGACAATGGACAGAGGCGGAGCTTGGAGCTGGGGATATCAGATGCCCAGCTGGGAAGCAGGGGGGCTCTGGGCTGGAGAGGGGGAGCAGGCAGATCCCACTAGGATGCAGGGGGACTAGGATGTGCTGTGCTGAGGGAGGCCAGGCTTGAGGCCCTGAGAGTTTCCTGCACTGTGTTCAACTCTCAATAAACCCTCCTGTTTTATGCTGGCTTGGATTCACTCCGGTCTAGAGAAGTGGGTTGCATCAACCCCTTTGGGAGTGGAGGTCCCAAGGGTCCAGAGCGAGTGGACTCCCTGAGGGGACCCACGGTGAGAAACAGGTGTGCTAAGGCTTAGAGAGGTGCAGCTCCAGGAGGTGGAGAGGCCTGACCCTGAGAGAGTGTGGACTCCTGAGAAGGGCTGTCACACTGGAAGGGGCACGCCCCAGGGACCGCACGGGGCCACGAGTGGGCATGATCTGTGAGTCTGTGACACCTCCCTCTCTGGGTATAACAGATGCAAGTCCTCTCTTCCCTCAGAGAGGGACCTTCAGGCAGTTGCTGAGGGACAGAGCCAGCCTTCCCTCAGGACATGCCAGATAAAGGACTTTCCTCTTGCCAGGTCTGCCCACAAGTGAGCTGTTCTGCTCCCTTTGAAATTCTCTCTCTGCTCTGTGCTTACCCTGCAGCTGTGTTGGGGTGGGGCTGGCTGAGGCCAGATCAGCTCCTTAACCCCTTGTTGCCCAGGTTGAGATTTGTATTCCTCATCACAAATCCAAACAGAGGGGAAACAACCTTGAAGGTACAGCTTTCCATACTGTTAATGGCTAACAAGCCTAGCGGGTCTGAGGGTCTATTTTTGCAAGTCGAGCTTTTTGTTCTATTGGGTACTTTTATCAAATCGTGCAGCTGGGTCACGGTGAAAGTGCAGGGAACCGGCAGGGGGCAGTCAGGTCCACAGGTCAGGAGCCCAATGAAAATGTCTGGAGTGTCTGGGGTGGAGAGTAGGTGAGGCGTGCCCTTTCACAGGACCCTTTCTGGCAGATGCTGTGCTTTCATTCCTGGACACTGCCAGGAGGCCCAGCTTCCATCCCTAGCAGCTTGGGTGTTCCATCCCCTACTGTGAACCTAAACTGCTTTTAAAGGACTTTCCAAGCCCCTCCCAGGTCTGCTCCCTTTGGGGGTCTCTCTCCTGGCTGAGCACAGGCTGTCCTTATATCACCCAACAGGCCTGGATCCTACTTACATGCCGCTCCCTCTCATGTGAGCCCTGCACTTATTCCCTTCACCTGGGGATAGGTTCAGTTGAGCTGCAACCCCTTTCATGGCCATCTCACCCTGGGACAGCCTGAAACTGGAAACCTGTGAACTAATAGTAACTGTTTCTATGAAAGGTGCTGAAGACACAATGGAAGAGGAAATCCTTTGGACTGGATTTAAATGATTCCACAGGAAAGTGAATTTGAGAAAATGTCCAGCATTATCCTCCTAGCAAAATAAAAAGTTGAAGGTCCGAAAGGACCTTATGTCCATCTTCTGTATAACACAGGCCCTACAACGTCACCGAGTGCTTCCTCCAGAAAACCTATGGCATGTGACTGAGCCAGAGTACATCTTCTGGAAAGACATCTCCATTCATTCGAGCCAGCTGATAAGAAAAAAATCTTTCTTCTGCAGTGATGTGAAGTTAAAGAACATGGAGAAGAAGAAAACCTCTACTTGGGTTGTTACTGGAGCTGAAGCAGAGAGGCCAGGATAAATGTGGCTAGGGCCCAGGACTGACTCTCAGCAGATCTGCCGTTTTCTATTCCTGGCTTTTTGACCATGAGCGAATCTCTTTGCTTCTGTGTGCCTCAGTTTCCAGAACTATAAAATAAAGCTAATCAAGGTTCTGTTTTTTTTCTCTCCTATTTTGCAAGGCGGGAAACATAGATACATTTGGGGCCTGTCTACACTACCGGTCTAGAGTGTCTTTGTAAGCTGATGACCCCGACCTCTTGTTCAGAATCTATGGATAACACAAGCTCCTAAGTTTGTTCTGTGCTTAGCCCTTATGGACAAGCTGGGCTGGATGGCCTTTTCTCGCTGGGCTATGTGGAGCAGGTTCTGAGTACAAGGGATACGAAGGAATGTGAAGAGGCTCTCGAGGACTAATTCTTGAAAATAAATATCAATGAACTGCCACACAATATAAAATCACTGCCGCTAACATTGGTGGATGATCAAATACTAGCAGAGTTGTAATTAGTGGTGAGGACAGGGCAGTGACACAGAGCAATCGAATCCCTTGATAAGCTGGTCCCAGTGAAAGAAAACAAGTTTGAAAAGAATGAAATGAAAGGTCTTCTACCTAGCAACAAAGCATGCAGGCCACACCTACACAACGGGGAAGTGTCTCTAGGAAAGCACTAACCATGAAGAGGATTTAGGGGCCATGCTGGGTAAGCCATTCAACATGAGCACCTAGAGTGATGCTGTTGTGAACAGGGCTAACGCCATCATTAGATATATGAAAAGAGCAGTGAGTAGCATAGGGAGGTGACACACCATCAGTAAGACTGATCCTGGAATACTGCCTCCAGTTTTGGCATCCACATTTGAAAAAGATTTTGAAATATTGAAGATGGGGCAGCCAAAAGCAATGAAACGTTTTGAGGGCTGGAGACAAATGCCTGCTAGTGAGCTCTTGAAGAGCTCAGCATGTTTAGATGATCAAAAAGATCGGGAGGTGACGTCATTGAAGTGCTGAAATGACTTCATGGAGAGAAAAGATTGGGTATTAAAGGGCTCGTTAATCTAGCACAGAAAAGCAGAACAAGACCCAGTGGCTGGAAACTCAAAAGAGATCAATTCATATTAGAAATAGGACTAGGTGCCTTTCTGGAATGTGTTTAGTGAAAAACTAGCTACTATTCTATCCAGAAAGCATGTGCTATGCAGGGTGTCAGATTATATGCTCTAATTGTCAATTCTGTCCATAAAGTCTGCTAATTTATGAACAATTGAGCGTAGCCCGGGGAAGATCGTCTCGTATTCTATTGTGTAGTCGGTGTCATGCCCACAATGAAGAGTCACAGAGTAGAGTGATCCAGGGGCAGCAGCTCAAACATCCAATGTGGCTGGACAGGGGCAGGACAACAACACTGCAGGGGAGGGGTGGGTGTGGCAGTGACATCACAAGGCCCTTTGGCAGGACCTCAGCCTATTGGACAAAGGTGGTGGGGAGGCGATGATGTCACAGAGAGATCTTGACATCAGCCAGGGAGGACAGGGGTGCAGGACAGGGGCAACCTTGGAGATCCCTGTGGCTTTGCTTCAGCACATCTCCTTCTCGAGGTCTCTCCTTGAGGACTGAGAGAGAATTCACTTTCACATACATGAACGCAAGGAGGACCATCTTCGGAGCTTTCTCCTTTTCCTTGATTGATTTTGCTAGAAAACAGATGTCCCTGTAGAGAAGGTAAGAGCCTCGGAGAGGTTTGGAACCTGTTCAGTCTGATCCATCAGGTGCCAACTCATTTTTAGGAAAGGAAAACTCTAGATTGTGGGGGCAGCATGTGATTTCCGATCTAGGACTTTGTCTCTTAGAATCACTGAGGACCTTGGGGCTTCTTCTTTTTGTTTTCCCTTTTCCTCTGTCCCTCCTACCTTTTTCTTCTTGCTTCCTTTGTCCTTTTCCTCTGCTCTCCTCCCACCACCAGGAGCTCAGTGTGTGCACTGGTGGTGATGGGAGGCTTGTTGGAGGCCGTCACAGAGAGGTGAGATGGGAATAATGCTCTGAGAGTGATCCCCTCGGTGTTGACCTGCGTCATTCTTTGGGCTATTTTATGAGAACCCTTAGCCTCCCACTCCTCAAAGTCTCAACCTTGATTGGCTGAGGAGGGGGCTATTGACAGGGAGGAAACTCTGGTCTTTGTTGTTCTCTTTTATGACCAAGCAAAGAAGTCACAACCAGTTATATGTTTGACCAATGTTGATGCCGTTCGCCATTCATTGTCTCCGAGCAGTTCATGATCCTCTCTAACCTTTCAATTCTTCTAAAAGAATTGCTGAATAATTCCTATGAACAATTGTTGGTCTGTAGCTCATTTGAGAGCAACTCTGCTCCTAAGTGGCTGCATCAGCTAAGACAAGTCACTGCTCCTTTCTCAGCCTTAGTTTCTCCTTCTGTCAAGGATGAATAACAATCCTCTCCTACCTACCTCATGACGGGTGGATGATGGGGATCCATTGAAGAGTGTCACTAGTAGCAGTGCAGAAGAGGAGATGTCTTATCACATTGAGCCATATCAGATGATGACATAATATTCTATTGTATTGGTATTTTATTCTTTTGGAATTGTAAAGGGCAGCAACTACTTACTTCAGACTGAAGCATCTCATCTAACTTTCTAGATCACGGCGTCTCCTCTTTGTGTACGACGAGACAGTTTAATGCACTGTGACAAAGAGGAGATGCTCTTGTTTTGCAAACAAATATTTTTGCAAAGAATTTTCATCCTACTTGTTATGATTTCAAGAAACAAAGTGGTTTAGTCATTCAGATTTGGATTTTCTGACAGAAAACGGTTTCCATGAAAATTGTCAGTCCTTATTTCCTGGGCTCTATCCCTGCCTCCATGGGTGTTGTTGTCTGTTAGTTAGAACAGGAGTCAGGACTGTTGGCTTCTCTTTCTGGCTCTGTCACCGCTTTGCTGTGGGACTCCTTGGGTAGGTCCAATGGGAATAGAGTCAATTCTCTAACTCCAGGCAGCAGTGAGCCTGGGTGAGAAGGGATGCTCAAGCTGTCTGCGAAGGAGAAAGGGATGTTTCCAGGTGTTGAACGTCAAGAATTCTAAACTTAGCAAAAATGGCTGGTGTAGAGAAACAAGAAATAGTTGAGACCAAACTTGAACCATTGTCTTTTTTAAAGCCCATTTGGGTATGTGAGTGCCAGAGAGCCATAGAGGGGGGGAGCAACTTGCCCAGTACCAAAGATCAATAGGCAGCAATGGAACCAGGAGTGACACTTCCTCTCAAAGGCAGGGGGACCGGACATTAGGGCCTGGTTGCAATTGCCAGCTGTGGGAGGGAGTGTGCAGCAGTGGTTAGTGAAGGGGTCCATCCATGGCTCTGACACTCGGTGTGACTCTGAGCTGGTAGTTGAGGCCCGTTTGCCTTAAGTAGGGTTGGGGTCCCATCGCTACAGCCCAGGGGGGTTGGGAGGCTCCAGGAAGGTGAGTAAAGAGCTGGGATGTCAGGATCCTGGAGCCACTGTCCCCTCCACACTAGGGCAGTGTTCTGCACCCCGCTGCTGCTGGCTGACTTTCTCTATCCCCTGGCCATAAGACAGACTCTTGTTTTCACAGCCAGTCGATCGCCCTAGAGTCATCACCCTGCCTGCCCCAGAGCCTGAGGGAAGCAGCTGCCATCTTTCCATGGGGCAGAGCCACCTCTCCATTCCTGCTGGCAGGGAAGCATCTCCCATCCAGGCCAGAAGGTGGAAGTGCCCATCCTTCTGGCAAACAACACCAGTTCCCGGCGAAGGCATCGAGCAAGGAGAGGCCTCAATCAGTCCCAGATGGAGCTGGCTCAGGATGTGGTTTTGCAGACAGGACTCAGCCCAGGAGGGGCGCCGGGCAGGGAGGCTCTGGGTCTTGTTGTGTGGGCAGCAGTGGCCCCAGGAGCCCAGCCCTCATTCACCGCAGAAGGCATCACCCTGCCCGGTCACTGAGGACCTTCCAGTCCCCTCAGGCCAGGAGGTGGAAGAAGCCAGTCCCAGCACCAGCAGCTCAGCACGGGACAGCAGCAGCGCCTGGGACTCTGCTTTGTTCCAGGTGAGGAGCCAGGCTGGGCTCAGGGAGGGGTGAGGATGGGGATGTGAACACCCTGGTCCCAGACACTCTCCCAGTGATATGGCGGGGTGGGGTGGGGTCTCCAGCCCAAGTGTCTGGCCTGAGCCATGTGAACCCCACTGACACCAGCAGCAGTCACACAGCTGCCCCTGCAGCAAGGGGAACTGGGGCTGGGGGGCATCAAGAGCTGCTGCCACTTTGTCCCTTGATGCTCCGGGGCTGGGGGAGTAGGAACCTCCCATGGAGTCCTGGACAGCGGAGGTGGGGCTCTCTGCTCTGGGCTTCTGAAGCTGTTGGGGGCTGAAGGCATCCCTGAGAGGGAGGTGTGGGGCCCCATCTGCCCTGGGTGCCTAAGGTGGGAAGAGGGGTCTTTAATCCTGCTCTCCCCACTACGCCCCTGCCCTTCTCCCAAGGGGAAGCAGGCATCACCCTGTTCCCTTCTCTCCCTGGTGCAGGGACCCCCAGGGATTCAGAGGAGGAGGAATGGCTGGCCATGTCCACAGATGAAGCTGCTCTCTAGGTCATCAGAGAGCAGCTCCAGTGCAGAAAGAAGGTACAAATGTTCCCCACCTGGGCTGGAACCAAGATTATCCTGTTCCTTCCCAGCATCCCCATGCCCTACCGAGGGTCTTGTCCCTGATGATCCTGTTTGTGTAGGAGTGGTGGGGGATTTAAACAATAGGCTGGTCCCCACAATCCCCCATTGAGGCCTAAGCCGTGGAGCTGGTGTGGGTGGAGCAAGAAGGTCCCTATCTAACAAGTTCTCTCTCGCTATATACCCCATCCTGGTGGGTACAGGATGAGGGGCAGCAGCTCATGTTCCTGAAGGCCATCTAACGCGTGTGTCTTGCTGCACAGGACAGAGGGTAGGACAAACTGGAGCTGCACTGCTGCAAGGGGGCTGTGGTGGAGAGGATTGTGGTGAGTGAGACACGTCATACGGCAGCTGGAGGGAGGAGAGAGACATGGAATTGTCAGGGGTATCGCCAGGCTAATGGGTGGGGGCTGGGTGGTGTTGGAGGGGGCAGCAGAGGGCAGGGATTGCTTGGGCTAAAGACTGGGGAGAAGAGAAGAGAGTAATTGTGAGATTGGGCAGTGGGGGAATTGTGTGGCTGGAGGGCAGCTGAGACTGGGGGACAAGGAATGACATGGTCCCAGCTCGGTATTTGGGATGGTGCTGAATGGGAGCAGTTTTGACAGGGAGGAGGAAAGAAGGGGATTGGGACTGAGCTAGGCAGGAATCCTGGAAGGGGGACAAGTTTGATGGGCAGGAGGAAATCAGAGGAGCAGGAGGTAGTGGGGGATCCTGCTGGCCATGTGGGGCACTGGCTGTGTAATCTCCTCATTGGGAGGTGTCAGTAGGGCCCAAACCTCTCACGCTCCTTTGTCTCCTTCGCATCTCACAGGAGCTCATTGAGGAGCTTTCTAAGGACTCTCCACGCAGCGCCATCCTCGCCAACTCCCTGGTTCCAGTGGGCAACCTCAGGTACCGAGACAGCCCCCTCCCCCTCTTCCCTCCTGCTGGCTCCCCTAACCCCAGTGCTGCTCAGTCCCAAGGCTGAGAGTCACTGTCCCTCCCACTCCCAGGTCACCTGCCAGGAGTGGCTCCTCTGGCACAGCTGGTGGGGTGGGAAGGTTCACTTTCTCCTAGCTGGGCTGTTCTTTTCACTCCATTAACTTTACAGGGGTCTTGGGGAGGGGCTTACTGCCGGGCTCAGATACAGGAGGGGCAGCAGGCTCCAGGGAACAGGTGCTATTCCTGTCCTGCCACTGTCTGTCTGTGATGCCTTGGCCTTGTCATTCCCTAGCTCAGGGCCTCAATTTCCATTCTCGCCAGCCTGTAACTATATCCCTGTGGATTCGTGTCCGTGTTGGCGACAGTCCCACCCCCGTACTGCACAGTCTAATACCAGCTCCTCTCTCTTGCCAGCACCATGAAACCTGCCCTTGAGCCAGACCTAGAGACCCACCTCTTGCGAGCTGCCCTTCGCTGCATCTTCACCCTGGGCACGGAGAAGGACACCATCAACAGCCAGGTACATCCTCCTCCTCCTCTTCCAGAGTGGTCCTTGGTCCCTGCTCCTTTGATTCGCTGGAGCTCCAGCTTTAGGGGCTGGGGTAGGCAGAGATGGAACAAGCTGCAGAATTGGATCCTTCCCTCCAGAGGATTACCCCTCCCTGGGGGATTCCTTTCTTTCTTTCTTTCTTTCTTTCTTTCTTTCTTTCTTTCTTTCTTTCTTTCTTTCTTTCTTTCTTATGCCGTGTTTTGCCCAGCAGCCCAGCTTCCATCCATAGCAACTTGACTGTTTCATATTCTTCTGCCTACAAGGCCCTCTGCAGAGATCTGCTAAGCTCATGGATCAAAGATCCAAGTGTCATCAATCCTTGCTAATTGCCTGCACTGGGATGTGAATGAGAGAGGCCAGGATTTATGTTTGGGAGTCTCCCTAGTGCTTCCTAGAGACCCCTCTTCCCATCCTGTGGCAGGTGTAGGCCCAGTTTCCTTAACTCTGACCCATGGTTTGCAGGCTCTGCACAAAGTCATACCAGAGCTCCCGGATGCCATGCCGAGGAACCTGCTGGCAGAGTCCCCAGATGCAGACAGGCTCCACAACATTTTGGTGGTGAGCCCCATAAGGAGGGCTGGGAACCAAGTTTACCTTAATTCTTTGGGGGACAGCTAAGGACAGATTGGAATATCCATTTTCCACTCTGTCCTCCTAGCTGGGTCCCCAGTGGGGCATCCTTATTGGGGAGGTCAGTGCAATGCAGTGTCAGGTCCTGCTTTCTTGAGGGACAGAGGAAGGAGCTGGGTCTTCAAGCCAGAGCTCTGCCTGGTTCTGCTGAGCACTAACCACAGGGCTCCTGGTTGTCTTGGGGAGTGAGAGTCTGAAAACACACCCTTCCCACGCTCCGCCCCCCACAAACACCGCCACCATGAGATTCTGGAGATGGCTCATAGAGAAGAGGCACATGCTCCTTCCTAGAGAAACAGGAGGACCTCAGGGAATCAGCCCTTCTCTTGGATATGCTTTGAAATTCCTGGGGGGATTGTGCTCTCAGTGACTCCCTACATGCCAGCAAGGATTTTAGTAGCAGGGAAGGACGAGGTTTCAGTCTCTTTTCTGGTGAACTGTTCAGGAATCAGGAGTTCTGGGAGGATGGGACCAGCCCCAACACTGATCCTTGTCCCAATCTAGAGAGACCCTGACAAGTTGTGACCTGCAGGATACAAGCTGTGTCCTGGGGGAAAGAATTCCCTTCTAAAGCTCTGTGATCAAAGACTCAGCTATTCCCCCCTGTGCATAATGTCTCGGGCCCCTAGGGCTCAGGGTTGGGGCACATTTGCAAAGCACCACCTGCCCATTGAGCCTGACCTGCCTCCTTTCCCCACAGCATGTCAACCTCTGGATGGTGTCCAGGATGTCCCAGGAGAGAACCAGAGACATTAGGAGCAGCACGGCCCTGCTCAGATATGCAGTCACCCTCCCTGCGTTTGATGTAAGTGACCTCTGAGCCCAGCTTCCTGACTCCAGGCGTAGGTGGGCTGGCTCCAACAGGCTGTAGGATCTGTTGCTGCTGCTGCTGCAGGGGCTGTGCGTTCAGAGTGTTCCTCTTGGGAAGGCAGAGTCAGAGCAGGGAATGAGATGGGCTTCAGTCAAGTTCATCTTGTCCTGGTCAAGTGTTGTCCCTGGGCCTTTAAGGGAATGATGCTCCAGCCCCTGCTTGGCATCCCAAAGCATCTCCTGGCTCCCTTGGCAGCAGAGCAAATGAAGGGTCTATCTCAGGCTCCTCTCTCCCAGCATCTCCTTCAGAGGGGCTCAGGGGAAGGAGTCTTCTGGCCCAGGGGGCCAGGAAGCTGACAGGAAACTGCTGATGGAGTCTCCTCTTCTCTCTCTTCCATTAGATCTCAGCAGAGTTCCCTAGGATGGGTCACCACGGGGCTCAGGTGGCTCTGTTTGTCAGGGACCCAGACAACGAAATCAGCCGGCAGGCCAGGGAGGGGACTTACCAGCTGTACCAGCTGCTGCTCCAACAGAGGGGTAAGGAACCTGCTGGCACACGGAACCCAATAGGGGACTGAGAGTGACCACAGGTGGATAATGAGACTCCAGACAATTTCTCTCAGCCTGACCCCAGCTGGAGGACAAGTCTCTCTCTGCCTCTGTTCTTCTCCACTCCACTGTGCAGCCACCAATGGGATTGCAAGGACACAGAAACTGTAACCAGAATGGTCAAAGTGTCTCTCTCTCTCTCACTTCCAGGGCTGACCATACACGAGGCAGAAGATCTGTGGTGCCACGACTGGCCTCGGGACAGCAGGTTCCTGGGTTATAAGAACACAGCCAGGGTGGGGGAGGTAAGAACGCTGTGGCAGGGCATGAGACAGCTCAGGGAGTGGGGCTGGCTGAGGTCCCTGCAGTGGATGCCTCCTGGAGACAGGACAATAGCCCACTCCTTATTTCCAGCTCAGAGTTCCTCATCCAGCACTCAGTGGCACAGGCTGGTGCTAAAGGTCCCACATTGGAACCTCGCTAGTTGCCATGCTTTGAGTGTCTTACATGGAGCCATTGCTACGTGGCATAAGGAGAATCCCTGGGTGGGTGAGTTAATAGAGGATTATGTCTCTGGGTGTCTCTCTGCTCCTTGTCCCCCTGGCTTATCCCCAAGTGTCTGAGAGGAGAGCACTGGGTCAGTCAGTCACTATTGCTTGATGGGACCCTTGTTTAATTCCTTGCACCCTGTAGAAGCAGAGAAAGGAGGTGGGGTTTGCCCAATTCCATTGCCAGTCAGGAAGCAGAATGCCCCAACCTGGGCACTGGGTAGGGGACACAGTGAGCTCCAGAGTCAATATGAACCACATGAGCCCCCTCATGTCTCCAGACCCGGCCAGGGAATTGCAGAGTATCTGGACCTCAGCCACTGTTCCAAAGAAGCACATTGTCACTGACCCAAGTTGCAGCTACTTGCTGCACAAGTAGAAAATCAAAGACTGCCCTCCTCATCTCACAACTGTGGGGAGAACATCCAAACCTTGGAAGACATCATAATCCAGTGCCCTCAGATTGGAGTCAAAGGTGAAATGGGTGATTTTCACAATATCACAGAGGAGACCTTGGAATGGAGCCTGGATCTACAAGTGCATCTACAGAATGCTGCTCTATAGACCACACGTGAGAAGACTGTGTGAGCTTGTCCTGCGTCCTGCAAGCTGAATTGCTGCAGCAGAAGAAAAGTTTCTTAGGAGTGTCTGTGATGGGGACAGGGACATGAATCTCCTTATCCTTGTCAGGTTGCAGATTGGATTACCTTTGGAAGAAACCAAGGAGCTGCAGTGGCGTTATCCAGAAATCACTAATTTGGGGGGAATAGACCTTTGGTCAGCTGTAACCCCCGCCCCAAACGCACACTCCTCTAGTCACTGAGGTGCAGGAGAACTCTCTTCTGGAAGCAATACAGGGTCCTCAATCATCTCTGTGCACTGCACAGCAGAGTCGGCCCTGCTCCCCCACATTAGAGATCCATTTCCAGCCCATCATGGCCCCTGTGATCAATTGCCCTCCAGAAACAGCCACTGGAGGCTTTGGTCCTTAAGCATCTGCCACCTTTTAAGAAACGGGCTTCTCTGAGCCATGGGACCCTGACAGAGCCGGCTTTAGGAAGTGCGGGGCCCAATTCGAACAGTTTCGACAGGGTCCCGGCAGGGATGACCTAAAAAAAACCACACATGTAAAAAAACACGTGGGACTTGTACTCACTGGGCGGTGTTCTGAGTCTTCTGTGGCACTTCAGCGGTAGGTTCTTCACTAGCTCCAGGTCTTCAGTGGCATTGAAGGACCTGCCGCCAAAGACCCAGAGCAAGTGAAGGATGCGCCGCTGAAGTGCGGTCAGGTGAGTAAAAATTAAAAAGGCACCTCTAGCCAGGGAAGGGATTCGCACTGGGCGCAGGGCCCTCTTAGGCGGAGGCCCGATTCGGCAGAATTAATGGAATAGGCCTAAAGCCGGCCCTGGACCCTGAAAGCCTCCTGGGGAATGAACTGCCTTGGCTACAGCAACTCTCTTACTTTCCCTTTGAGGCCCCAGACGCTGAGGCCATTCTATCTCCAGGACCTGGAGGTTGGCTCTGGGCAATCTGCTAAAGTCTTGTGTCCTGCTGGGTTTAGGTTTTTGGAAAATTTTTCTCTGAGGGACAGAGAAAATATTTCCTCCAGACTGCAATGCTGGCGATCCATGACCCGCTGCTCCGTGTCAGCCAGGCTGGGCTGCTCCTCACATACTCCATTCTGGGGGAAGCCCAGCAGCTGATGGGGGACAAGGTAAGCAGCTGCATTAGACTCAGGAGATAGGGGCGGGCCCAGGCCTCATTCCCATCCTATCACCATTTTCTGGCCTGGGAGCAAGGAGCCTAGTGGGGACTTCTGGACTTCATGTATTTCTATTCTTAGGATGTGATGCTCAGCTGTCACTCCTGGGAAGGGCAGGAGAGTCCCCTAAGTGCCCTCTGTGAACTTTCCTGCCCCACAGAGCTGCACCCATTTCCGCATGGCCTAGTGTCCATGTCACCCGAGCCACCATCCTCAGTTGCTCCCATCACTGGCAGCCTGGGAGGCCAAGGACTGATGGGTGATGGCTACTGGCCAGGCAGTTCTGAGGCACATGGGTGGGGGAAGCTTGTCCTGCTGCTGGCAGGGCTGGACCCGCTCAAGAGAGAATGGGAGGATTCAGTCAGCAGGGGCTGCTGACCTGCCCCCTTCACTAGGACTGCCATCCTGTAGCTTCAGCATTTGTCACTGGGGTGACTTGGGGAAAGGTCTCAACCTCCCCACATCCCACTTCACTGCTGTTAGAATCCCTCCTGCCCCCCTCCCTGCCCTACCTGGGTGGAGATGGAGGTAGGGGTGGAGCAGAGGGTTCTATAAACTTGAGCAGTGTCCCCAGGTGGGTTGGAGGTGGAACAGCTGTCAGGGGCACTGAGGGGGAGGTGGCAGGAGCTAACCCTACAAGGAGGGGGGTTGGCACTGGAGGTCACTAGAGAGGACAGCAAGCCTCCATCCTGGGGATCAGGAGGGTGAATCCACCACTCAGACATGAGGAGCTGCTGGGTGGAAATCGTGCTGGTTCCAGGTGCCCTTCATCCTCCCTGGGCAGATTTCTGGGCGGGTCTCAGTCTCTGACATGTTCTCGTTCCTGTGCAGCTGGAGGATGTCACAGCCAAGGTGATGTGTCAGCTGCTCATCATCCGGCATTTGCATCGGGTGCCCGAGGCGCTGCAAGGGCTGCACCTCATCTGATGCCCTTAAAGTTTCCCCTCCCCTGTTCAGCAACTCCCG
The DNA here is from genome assembly GCF_025201925.1 of Gopherus flavomarginatus. NCBI lineage: Eukaryota > Metazoa > Chordata > Testudines > Testudinidae > Gopherus > Gopherus flavomarginatus. Next base: position 37,479,260 of record NC_066621.1, on the reverse strand, counting down.
CTCCCTGCTGCAGGTACTGCTCTGTCTCACTGTAAATGGGGGGCTAGTGGAAGGGGAAATGGGGGCCCCTGTCACTGACAGAAACTCTCTCCCTTTTCTGTGGACCAGGCTCCTTCCCTCTGACCCCAAACTTCCTTCATCTGGGGCATGAGCTCTTCCCCTCCCATACCCCTCCCCTCTTTCCTTGCTCTGATCCCCATCCCATTATCTGTGCTCCCAAGCAGAGATGTCTCTGCCCCATATGGCGCAGAGGGACCTTTGTGTCAGGGCTAGAGACTATTTGCCCAACTGAAGATCAGGAAGCTCCACATCTGAGGAGGTGAGGATGGGATAGAGGCTCAGGGACTGCTTCACCTGCTGCCCTTTAATCTTCCTTTGGCCCTTCTATGGGCTCTTAGAGGGTGACATGAATAGGAACCTTCTCCCCACCTGTCTTCTAGGCCTTGGGGTGTGTGACAGCCTCCCAGATGAGTGCAGTCAGAAACTGAGCCACCTCAGGGAGCAGTGGGGACAGGTCACCTTGTCCTATGAAACCAAACAGTGCTAGTTCTCAAAGTCCCGCTCCCTCATGGAGGTAAGAGCCTTTGATTTATTTGGGCATATAGGTCTCCTGGGAGAAAAATGGAATCCCTGCTGCATAGCCTGGCTGGGAGCTTCCCCCATCCCTGAGACAGAGACATCTCCATCACTCTTGTTTTTTTCCTAGCAAGAGACCATTTATTATCATCTAGTCTGACCTCCTGCACAATGCAGGCCACAGAATCTCACCCACCCACTCTTGTAATAAACCCCTAACCTATGTCTGGACTGTTGAAGTCCTCAAATAATGGTTTAAAGATTTGAAGGTGCAGAGAAGCCTCCAGCAAGTGACTCGTGCCCTATACTGCAGAGGAAGATGAAAACCCCCAAGGGACTTTGCCAATCTGCCCTGGAGGAAAATTTCTTACTGACCCCAAATATGGTCATCAGCTAAAACCCTGAGCATGTGGGCAAGACTCACCTCAACCCAGTAAGAGCACGCAGGCCTGGGCAGCGCAGGTCTGTAACAGGGAAAGGAGAGCACTTTCCCCTGGGCTGCAGAGCCTGGGGCTTAGCCAAACTGGTAACAGAATGAGTCCTACCTCAGAGGGACCATATATTGGCCCCGAAAGAAGCAGACTTCAGTGGTGAACAAGCCTAGCTCGGCTATGAACTGGAATGAGAACTAGGTGGGAAGTTGAAAGCAGCAAGGAAAGCCTAGAAGGAAACTTGAGAAGAGAGGTAGGATGTGCCCAGGGAAACCTGCATCAAAGAGAAAAGAGCAGCCCTAGCTTTTGAGTACAGAGCCCTGGGCTGCTACCAGTGTCAGGGTGGGACCGGGTTCTGTTGTGTATTTGGTTGTTGTGGTAATAGAATCTTGTGTTGCTATGGCAACTGGGTCAGATTATTAGGGGATAGCCCAGCCTGTTTGGCTGGCTGTTGGTTAGTTCTGTGTGTAGCAATAAATGGCTGCTCCAAGGTTTACAGCTCTCTGTGTCTCCAGTGATTTCTTCCTAAAGCTGTTGCCCCCAAGGATATAACAACATGGCGATGAGGATGGGATCTCTGTGCTGCTCCAGCAACAGAAGGAAGTAAAATTAAGGTACAAAAACAGACAAACAAACCTTGTTTGCTGCTGGAAGGGAGTGAGAAGTGGCTTGTTTGCTCTGACTGTGCAAACTGAAACTAAAATCATGGCTACACTCACAGGGCCACTGGGACCTTTTGAGGAGTATATAGTGCAGTGGCCTGTATATACTGAGCGTTTTGAGCTTTTTGTTATTGCAAATGACATTACAGAAGAGAAGAAGGTGCCAATATTCTTAAGTGTTGTAGGGTCTAAGACCTACTCCCTGCTACGCAACTTACTACCATTAAGCCACAGACTAAATCTTACAATGACATTGTGGAAATCCTGGGGTCCCATTTTTTTCCAAAACCACTGGTAATTGCTGAAAGATATAGGTTCCACAAAAGAGACCAGAAAGAAGACAAAACAGTTGTACAATTTGTAGCAACTCTGAGAAAGCTTGCAGAACACTGAATTTAAGGAGATGTTAAATGAGGCCCTACGTGACAGGTTAGTGTGTGGCCTGCACAGTGAAGCTATACGGAAGCACCTATTGACAGAAGTTCAGCTTACCTTACAGAAGGCCATCAATATTGCTGTCTCCATGAACTGGCTACAAAGGAGGCACAAGCCATCGGTGCATCCCCTAGGGTGCATAAAGTGTCACAAAAACCTAGCCATAAAACTGGGGGGAGTCAGGAATGTTACTGCTGTGGTAAGCCAGGTCACCCTGCATCAGAATGCTGGTGTAAGGACCTGGTGTGTCGACACTGTGGCAAAAAGAGACATATCGAGTGTGCCTGTAAACAAGAGAAAAAGAGGCCTGTGGTCTGGCTAACCAAAAAGGGAAATTTGCATACCCTAGAGCAGACCCAGGATGACCAAGGAGATACCTCCTCACAAGAAGAAGAGCCACTCCACGTTTTGTCTTTGGCAGTGAGCTCACATGAATACAGGATAACCCCATTGTTGGATGGCGAACCTATATGCATGGAACTGGACACTGGTGCAGCCATTTCGCTGGTCTCAGAGACTGTATATAAAGAAAGCTACAGCATCTTCCACTTAAAGCAACAAAAACTGTGTTGAAGACATATACCGGAGAAGCTGTACCCATGTTGGGCACTCCTGATGTTAAGATGGAGCTCAATGGACAGGCTGCTAAATTGCCACTGTTTGTGGTGAGCGGTAATTACCCAGCCTTAATGGGTAGGTCTTGGCTTAGGAAGATCCAGCTGAATTGGGCAGAAGTGCACCGAGTGACTAAAGAAGAAACCAGTCTGACCACTATACTAAGGAAACATGCTGCTGTTTTTGGAGAGGCTCTGGGAAGTATGAAGGAAAGCACTGTGACGTTGAATATTAAACCTGACAGTCAACCAAAATATCTGAAAGCCAGAACTGTGCCATATGCCATCAGGCCGAAAGTCGAAGCGGACCTGGAGCACCTGGTCATAAATGGTGTCTAAATACCAGTTACCCATAGCCCAAGGGCAACTCCTATTGTTGCAATAGTCAAGAAAGATGGCTCCCTCCGGATTTGCGGTGATTTAAAGTCACTGTCAACCCAGTGTTATGTGCAGAGCAATACCTTCTTCCCCGCATCAATGACCTCTTTGCAGGCCTGGCTGGGGGCCAAAAGTTCAGTAAGATTGATCTGAGTCAAGCATATTTACAGATGCATGTTGATGAAAAGTCCCAAGAGCTGTTGACTATTGTGAAGTATAAGGGACTTTATCGATACTGTCGCCTACCCTTCGGTATAACATCTGCTCCCGCCCTGTTCCAAAGGGCTGTGGACCAGATCTTGTGTGGCTTGCCAAGAGTTCAGTGTTATCTGGATGACATCCTTGTCACTGGAAGGAATGAGGAGGATCACCTAAAGAATTTAGAGGCTACCCTACAAAGACTGGAAGAGTATGGACTGTGAGTCTGCAAAGACAAGTGTGAATTCTTCCAGCTCTCTGTTGAATATTTGGGACATATCATTGATGCTACAGGTCTTCGTAAGGTCCCTGCCAAAGTTAAGGCTATTGTAGAGGCTCCCCTTCCTTGAAATGTTAGCCAGATTTGCTTGTTTCTAGGACTATTGGACTATTATGGAAAGTTCATCTCACAGTTAGCCACACTGCTAAAACCACTTCACAAACTCCTTGGGCAGAACGAGGCCTGGAAGTGAACTGAAGCCTGTGATGTTGCATTTAACAAAGCTAAGGATGCATTGCTAAATTCTGAAGTTCTGAGGCACTTTGATCCATCTTTACCTTCCATTTGGCCTGCGATGTGTCCCCTTTTGGAGTGGGAGCAGTCGTGTCACACATTATGCCTTCAGGAGAAGAGAGACCTATTGCTTTTGCTTCATGCTCTCTAAGCAAAGCAGAAACTAACTATGCCCAAATCGAACGTGATGCATTGGGAATCATTTTCGGAATTCGAAAGTTTCATCAGTATCTGTTTGGACGGAAGTTTACTCTTCTCACTGACCATCAACCCCTGACTTCAATTTTTGGACCCCACACAGACATTTCTCCATTAGCCGCTAGTCGTATGCAATGGTGGGCATTGTTGCTTTCCATGCACACATATGAAATCAAATATAGGAAATCCACTCTGCACGGCAATACGGATGGTCCCTCAGGCTGCCTTTGCCAGTCAACCGTCGAGATATTGCCCAGAAGGAAATCTTTTACTTTGAACAAGTAGAGAATACACCTATCACTGCTATTCAGATAAAGAAGCAAATTCTGCCCCTTGGGAAGATGGCAGCTGCTTCCCTCGAGCTCAGGAGCCACCTGCAGAGCCTTCTTCCTGAGCATCCTCAGGAGCCTGGCCATCCTGGAATCGAGTGGGGAGCAAGTGTGAGTCTGGGCTCAAGGCAGCCTTTCACTCATGGGCCTTTTCGGTCCCTCCTCATCCCTGCTCCAACCAGAGCAGCCCCTTCTCCCTCCACAAGAGTGCAAGGAGTGCAAGCTACACACACTGGCAGGAGTTCATTGCATGATCTGCTCCCAATGTTCCCCTTCCTAATCCCTGTTGCTGCTGCTGCTGCAATATCCAGGAATTCTCATCCTTGTATAGCAATGAGGTCAGTCCCAAAGACCATTAGTTACTCTGGACAAGCAGCCCCCTCCTGTCATCCCAGGCCACACTCTCCTGCCCAGGCTAGAGAAGGAACAGAACCCAGGAGTCTGGACTTCTCCTGGCACACCATTCCCCACGTCAAAGTCACAAAGACCCTAGGCACAGGAAGACCAGGGCCCTTCCTCCTCATTCCCCATTGATTTCCATGCTCAGCAGCTCACAGGGTCTGGCCCAGCTCAGAGACTCTCAGCCTGGGGAACAGTGTCCCACAAGTGAAGGGCTGGGATCCCCATTGCTGGCACCTTTCCAAACACACTGGAGATGGCTCGGGAGAGGCCCCTGCCCAGTCTGAGAGGGAGGGGCTCTTGGGGGCTGTTTGCAAATGAAATCCCTCTTCTGAGATGTTCTCTCTCCCTCTTTCTGCCTCTCTCCAGACAGACAGGGGAAGCCACCAAGGAACCCTAATGCCACTCACTTGCTCTAGGTGATGGTCTGATGGATGGTGGATGTTTAGGGTCAGCAGATGTCCCTCGCCCTCCTCCTCACTCTCCAAGGGCAAGGCAGGCTGGAGAGGGTGGTGACCTGAGGAGTTACCCTGCCCAGCCAACAGGCAGGGTGATGACTCTAGGGCAATCGACTGGCTGTGAAAACAAGAGTCAGTCTTACTGCCAGGGGATTGAGAAAGTCAGCCAGCAGCAGCAGGGTGCAGAACACTGCCCTAGTGCGGAGGTGACAGCGGCTCCAGGATCCTTATATTCCAGGACTTTACACACCTTTCTGGAGCCTCTCAACCCCCCTGGGCTGTCGCGATGGGACCACCAACCCTACTGATGGCAAACAGGCCTCAGCTACTGGCTCAGGGTCACACTGAGTGTCAGAGCCATGGATGGACCCCTTCACTAACCACTGCTGCACACTCTCTCCCACAGCTGGCAATTGCAACCAGGCCCTAATGTCCGGTCCCCCTGCCTTTGAGAGGAAGTGTCACTCCTGGTTCCATTGCTGACTATTGATCTTTGGGACTGGGCCAGGTTCTCCCCTTCTCTATGGCTCTCTGGCACTCACATCCCTGAATAGGCTTTAAAAAGACAATGGTTCAAGTTTGGCCTCAGCTAGTTCTTGTTTCGCTACACCAGCTATTTTAGCAAAGTTTAGAATTCTTGACGTTCAACACCTGGTGTAATGAGGCAGACTGACTCCCAGCCGCACCTGAGAGGGCTGAGCCAGAACAGATGCTGATATGGGCGGAGCCACTGCCACCTGTTCCCACGCCCCGGCAGTCAAGGAGTGGGACAGGAAGTATAAAGGCCCAGTCCCTGCTCTCAGTTGACCGCTGGCCGCTGGATAGGACAGACGCTGGTGCCCTAGCTCCTGCTGGGCCGAGCCTGCCCCGTGCTCACTACCCTGAGGAGCACTGGCCGAGCCTGCCCCGGGGCTTGCTACCCAGAGGAGCACTGGCCGAGCCTGCCCCGTGCTCACTACCCTGAGGAGCACTGGCCGAGCCTTCCCTGGGGCTCGCTACCCAGAGGAGCACTGGCCAAGCCTGCCCCATGCTCACTACCTTGAGAAGCACTGGCCGAGGCTGCCCCGGGGCTCGCTACCCAGAGGAGCACTGGCCGAGCCTGCCCCGTGCTCACTACGCTGAGGAGCACTGGCCGAGCCTGCCCTGGGCTCACTACCCTGAAGAGCACTGGCCGAACCTGCCCCGGGATCACTACCCTGAGGAGCACTGGCCGAGCCTGGCCCGTGCTCACTACCCTGAGGAGCACTGGCCGAGCCTGCCACGGGCTCACTACCCTGAGGAGGACTGGCCGAGCCTGGCCCGTGCTCACTACCCTGAAGAGCACTGGCCGAGCCTGCTCCATGCTCGCTACCCTGAGGATGACTGGCCGAGCCTGCCCCATGCTCGCTACCCTGAGGAGCACTGGCTGAGCCTGCCTCATGCTCGCTACCCTGAGGAGCACTGGCCGAGCCTGCTCCATGCTCGCTACCCTGAGGATGACTGGCCGAGCCTTCCCCTCGTCCCGTACCCTGAGGAGCTGCCTGGACCTCCCCGCGTCCAGTATTCTGAGGACCAGCCCCGCTTACCCGACACTCAGGATCCTGAGGAGCCCATGATGTGGGACATTGCAGAAGATGCCGGTGATCCACAGGTACCAACGGGGGGGGGGGGAGATTGGAAGTGGCCCGGGGATAGCCGACCCTGGTCTGGCTCCAGGAGACCCCGAATCCATGTCAGTGTGTTGAGGCCAGGACTGACACAGCAGCAGACTGCCTGCCGCTGTTAGGGCCCAGGGCTGGGACGCAGTGGAGTGGGAGGGCCTGCATTCCCCCTGGCACCCTTCCAGGGGTGGCAGACTTCCCCTCTCCCTGGCCTGAAGAGGCCTTTCTTCTAGACTTTAAACTGCTTGTTGCCCCGCCCTGCCCAAGGGTCTGGGCATATAAACTGTTGTTTGCTGAGCCGCTGCCTAAGGGCCTGGCCCTGAACTGCTTGTTGCCCCGCCTTGCCCAAGGGCCTAGGCTTATAAACTGTTGTTTGCTCAGCCCCTGCATGAGGGCCTGGGCTCTTGACTGTTTCCTGCCTCACCTGGCTAGGTCGACAGCTCACCCAAACTTGGGTAGTGAGGCGGACTGGCTCCCAGCTGCGCCTGACAGGGCCGAGCCCCCACCCCCACCGGACCCTTACACCTGGAAATATCCCTTTCTCCTCCGCAGACAGCCTGAGCATCCCTTCTCACTCAGGCTCACTGCTGCCTGGAGTTAGAGAACTGACCCTATTCCCATTGGAATTCCCTATTCCCTACCCAGGGAATCCCACAACAAAGCAGTGACAGAGCCAGAAAGAGAAGCCAACAGTCCTGACTCCTGTTCTAACAAACAGACAACAACCCCCACAGAGGCAGGGATAGAGCCCAGGAAATAAGGGGGTGACAATTTTCATGGAAAGCGTTTTCTGTCAAAAAATCCAAATCTGAATGACTAAACCACTTTGTTTCTTGAAATCATAACAAGTAGGATGAAAATTCTTTGCAAAAATATTTGTTTGCAAAACAAGAGCATCTCCTCCTTGTCACAGTGCATTAAACTGTCTCGTCGTACACAAAGAGGAGACACCGTGATCTAGAAAGTTAGATGAGATGCTTCAGTCTGAGCTAGTTGCTGCTCTTAACAAATTCAAAAGAATAAAATACCAATACAATAGAATATTATGTCATCATCTGATATGGCTCAAAGAGATAGGACACCTCCTCTTCTGCACTGCTACTAGTGACACTCTTCAATGGATCCCCATCATCCACCCATCACGAGGTAGGTGGGAGAGGATTGTTATTCATCCTTGACAGAAGGAGAAACTAAGGCTGAGAAAGGAGCAGTGACTTGTCTTAGCTGATGCAGCCACTCAGTAGCAGAGTTGCTCTCAAATGAGCTACAGACCAACAATTGTTCATAGGAATTATTCAGCAATTCTTTTAGAAGAATAGGAAGGTTAGAGAGGATCGTGAACTGTTCCGAGACAATGAATGGAGAGCAACATCAACACTGGTCAAACGTATAACTGGTTATGACTTCTGTGCTTGGTCATAAAAGAGAACAACAAAGACCAGAGTTTCCTCCCTGTCAATAGCCCCCTCCTCAGCCAATCAAGGTTCAGACATTGAGGGGAGGAAGGCTAAGGGTTCTCATCAAATAGCCCAAAGAATGACGCAGGTCAACACCGAGGGGATCACCTTGGAGTACTATGCCAGTCTCACCTCTCTGTGAGGGCCTCCCACCCCCGCCAGTGCACACACAGAGCTCCTGGTGGTGGGAGGAGAGCAAGGGAAAAGGACAAAGGAAGCAAGAAGAGAAAGGTAGGAGGGACAGAGGAAAAGGGAAAACAAAAAAGAGAAACCCCAAGGTCCTCAGTGATTCTAAGGGACAAAGTCCTAGATCGGAAATTAAATGCTGCCCCCACAATGTAGTGTTCTCCTTTCCTAAAAATGAGCTGGCACCTGATGGATCAGACTGAATAGGTTCCAAACCTCTCTGAGGCTCTTACCTTCTATAAAGGGATGTCTGTTTTCTGGCAAAATCAATCAAGGAAAAGGAGAAAACTCCAAAGATGTTCCTCCTTGCGCTCACGTACGTGAAAGTGAATTCTCTCTCAGTCCTCAAGGAGAGACCTCAAGAAGGAGATGTGCTGAAGCAAAGCTACAGGCATCTCCAAGATTGCCCCTGTCCTGCATCCCTGTCCTGCATGGCTGATGTCAAGATCTCTCTGTGACATCATCGCCTCCCCACCACTTTTGTCCAATAGGCTGAGGTCCTGCCAAAGGCCCTTGTGATGTCACTACCACCCTCACCCCTCCCCTGCAGTGCTGATGTCTTGGCCCTGTCCAGCCACATTGGATGTTTGAGCTTCTGCCCCTGGATCACTCTACTCCGTGACTCTTCATTGTGGGGATGACTCCGACTACACAGTAGAACACGAGATGCTCTTCCCCATGTTACGCTCAATTGTTCATAAATTAGCAGACTTTATGGACAGAATTGACCATTAGAGCATGTAATATGACACCCTGCATAGCGCATGCTTTCTGGATAGAATAGTAGCTAGTTTGTCACTAAACACATTCCAGAAAGGCACCTAGTCTTCATTAGAAGACACCAAGAAATGGGGAATTCCCACCACTTCCCTTTCCCTTTGGTGATTCATCCTCGCTGTTGAATATTTGTGTCCTATTTCTAATATGAATTGGTCTCTTTTGAGTTTCCAGCCACTGAGTCTTGTTCAGCTTTTCTCTGCTAGATTAATGAGCCCTTTAATACCCAATCTTTTCTCTCCATGAAGTCACGTCAACACTTCAGTGACATCACTTGCTGATCTTTTTGATCATCTAAGCATACTGAGCTCATTATCAGGCATTGTCTGCAGCCCTCAAAACGTTTCATTGCTTTTTGCTGCCCCATCTCCAATATTTCAAAATCTTTTTCAAAGGTGGTTGCCAAAACTGGAGGCAGTATTCCAGGATCAGTCTTACTGATGATGTGTCACCTCCCTATGCTACTCACTGCTCTTTTCATACATCGAATGATGGCATTAGCCCTGTTCACCACAGCATCACACTGGGTGCTCATGTTGAATGGCTTGCCCAGCATGGCCCCTAAATCCTCTTCACAGTTAGTGCTTTCCTGGAGACACTTCCCCATTGTGTAGATGTGGCCTGCATGCTTTGTTGCTAGGTAGAGGACCTTTCATTTGGTTCTTTCAAACTTGTTTCTGTCACTGGGACCAGTTTATCAAGGGATCCGATTGCTCTGTGTCACTGTCCTGTCCTCAGCATTAATTACCGCTCTGCTAGTATTTTATCACCCACCAATGTTAGCAACAGTGATTTTATAGTGTTGCAGTTCACTGATATTTATTTTCAAGAATTAGTCGTTGAGAGCCTCTTCATATCCCTAATAGCTACACAGCACAGAGTCTCTCTGCTCCACACAGCCCAGCGAGAAAAGGCCATCCAGCCCAACTGGTCCACAGGTGCTAAGCACAGAACAAACTTACGAACTTGTGTTATCCATAGGTTCTGAACAAGAGGTGGGGGTCATCAGCTTACAAAGCCACTCTAGACCGGTAGTGTAGACAGGCCCCAAATGTATCTAAGTTTCCCGCCTTGCAAAAGAGGAGAGAAAAAAACAGAACCTTTATTAGCTTTATTTTATAGTTGTGGAAACTGAGGCACACAGAAGCAAAGAGATTCGCTCATGGTCAAAAAGCCAGGAATAGAAAACGGCAGATCTGCTGAGAGTCAGTCCTGGGCCCTAGCCACATTTATCCTGGCCTCTCTGCTTCAGCTCCAGTAACAACCCAAGTAGAGGTTTTCTTCTTCCACATGTTCTTTATCTTCACATCACTGCAGAAGAAAGATTTTTTTCTTATCAGCTGGCTCGAATGAATGGAGATGTCTTTTCAGAAGATGTGCTCTGGCTCAGTCACATGCCATAGGTTTTCTGGAGGAAGCACTCGGTGACGTTCTAGGGCCTGTGTTATACAGAAGATGGACATAAGGTCTTTTAGGACCTTCAGCTTTTTCTTTTGCTAGGAGGATAATGCTGGACATTTTCTCACCTTCACTTTCCTTTGGAATCATTTAAATCCAGTCCAAAGGATTTCCTCTTCCATTGTGTCTTCAGCACCTTTCATAGAAACAGTTACTATTAGTTCACAGGTTTCCAGTTTCAGGCTGTCCCAGGGTGAGATGACCATGAAAGGGGTTGCAGCTCAACTGAACCTATCCGCAGGTGAAGGGAATAAGTGCAGGGCTCACATGAGAGGGAGCGGCATGTAAGTAGGATCCAGACCTGTTGGGTGATATAAGGACAGTGTGTGCTCAGCCAGGAGAGAGGCCCCCAATGGGAGCAGACCTGGGAGGGTCTTGGATAGTCCTTTAAATCACTGGTTCATTCACCTGCACATCCACCAATGTAATATACGCCATCATATGCCAGCAATGCCCCTCTGCTATGTACATCGGCCAAACTGGACAGTCTCTACGGAAAAGGATAAATGGACACAAATCAGACATTAGGAATGGCAATATACAAAAACCTGTAGGAGAGCACTTCAACCTCCCTGGCCACACTATAGCAGACCTTAAGGTGGCCATCCTGCAGCAAAAAAACTTCAGGACCAGACTTCAAAGAGAAACTGCCGAGCTTCAGTTCATCTGCAAATTTAACACCATCAGCTCAGGATTGAACAAAGACTGTGAATGGCTTGCCAATTACAGAACCAGTTTCTCCTCTCTTGGTTTTCACACCTCAACTGCTAGAAGAGGGCCTCATCCTCCCTGATTGAACTGACCTCGTTATCTCTAGCTTGCTTGCTAGCACACATATATATACCTGCCCCTGGATATTTCCATTACATGCATCTGAGGAAGTGGGTATTCACCCACGAAAGCTCATGCTCCAAAACGTCTGTTAGTCTATAAGGTGCCACAGGATTCTTTGCTGCTTTTACAGATCCAGACTAACACGGCTACCCCTCTGATACAAAGGCAGTTTAGGTTCACAGAAAGGGATGGAACGGCCAAGCTGCTAGGGATGGAAGCTGGGCCTCCCGGCAGTGTCCTGGAACAAAAGCACAGCATCTGCCAGGAAGGGTCCTACGAAAGGGCACGCCCCACCCACCCTCCACCCCAGACACTCCAGACATTTTCATAAGGCTCCTGCCCCACGGACCTGACCGCTCCCCCTGCCCCTGCCCCACACTTTCACCGTGAGCCAGCTGCATGATTTGTAGCCAGTTCAGTTCCAGATTGCGCCAAGGAAACATCTGTACATGCTGTTGCTCCACCCTTTTCGCTTTCTCACCCTTGCGTCCCACCCTGACACAAAGGGGCGGGACCTCCTGCCACCTCTCTAGCATGAGAAGTCCCGGTGAACCAGCCTATGCTCCACTCTGGTTCCCAGGCCCTCCGGAGATATCTGTTGGTGGCTCCTCCACAGGGCCGTGAGCACAGGTGTGTACTTCACGTGGTTTACCCCTATCCTGGACACCTGCCCCTTCTGTGGTGCAAAGGAAACCCTGGCACACATTTATCTAGAGCAGGCCTGCAGAACATACAGGCATCCCAGAGCCCTTTGAATCCCTGCCGAAGCTGAGATTTAATGAGCTCAGGGCTCTCCGTGGCTGTGGGCAGCCCAGAGCCCTTTGATTCCTGCTTGCCGCTGAGATTTAAAGGGCTCTGGCCTCCCCGCTGCTGCGGGCAGCCCAGAGCCTTTGACTCCCAGCTGCAACCGGGAGTCAAAGGCTCTGGATTGCCCACAGCTGCAGGGAGTCCTCAGCCCTTTAAATCTCAGCCGTGGCCTGGATTCAAAGGGCTCTAGGCTGCCTGCAGCTGCAGGGAACCCAGAGCCCTCTAAATCCCAGCCGTGGCCTGGAATCAAAGGGCTCTGCACTGCCCGCAGCATCGGGGAGCCCAAAGCCCTTTAAATCCGAGCCATGGCTGGGAATTAAAGGGCTCTGCACTGCCCGCAGCCACGGGGAGCCCAGAGCCCTTTAAATCTCAGCCGTGGCCTGGATTTAAAGGGCTCTAGGCGGCCTCCAGCTGCAGGGAACCCAGAGCCCTCTAAATCCCAGCCGTGGCCTGGAATCAAAGGGCTCTGCGCTGCCTGCAGCATCGGGGAGCCCAGAGTCCTTTAAATCCCAGCCGCGGCCAGGAGTGTATGGGCTCTGGGCTGCCTGCAGCCCCGGGGAGCCCTGAGCCCATTAAATCTCAGCCGCAGCCTGGATTCAAAGGGCTCTGGGCTGCCTGCAGAGATTCCCAGCCGCGGCTGAGATTTAAAGGGCTCAGGGCTCCCCGCCGTTGCGGGCAGCCCAGAGCCCTTTGAATCCTGGCCGTGGCTCCAGCGGATGGGCTGGGGCTTGGATTTAAAGAGCTTGGGCCCCCCTCAGCAGCAGGAGCTCTGGGCCCTTTAAATACCTGCCCCAGCCCTGGAAAGCTCTGGGTTCCCCAAGCCACCGGAGACCAGGGCTCTTTAATTTGCCTCTGAGGGCTCCCAGCCACCTCTTCAGCTGGGAGCCCCTGATTGATTTAAAATGAAGTATCACCTCCCCACCCTCAACCTTCCTTTTTGGCCCACAGCTGTTTTGATGGGGCAGAGCTGGGGAAGGAGGGTTTGTTTCTGCAGGGCTGGGCGGTGCTGGACCTGGGTGTTTTCACGGGGCCGGGAGGTGCTGGGGGGCGTGTTTCCACAGGGCCGGGGGGTTTCGGCCCTCAGCTGTTTTCTTTGGAGTAATGTGGCCTTCGTTGCTTTACGAGTTGTGCAGGCCTGATCTGGAGTGTGACAGATTGCAGCCCCTATTCCGGCAGAATGGATTCTCTCTAACCCTCCTCCCAAACCCGGCAACAGAGATGCCAGGATGACACAGGGCAAAAAAATGTTTGATTCATGAAGCATCATCTAAAATCACTTTCCAAGGAGTTAACGAGAAACCAAGATAACATTAAGGATTCAAAATTCATATTGTTACTGCTAGTTGGGGTAATAATCTGCTCTGGCCTCAGCCAGCCCCACCCCAAAACAGCTGCAGGGTAAGCACAGACCAGAGGGAGGATTTCAAAGGGAACAGAACAGCTCACTTGTGGGCAGACCTGGGAAGAGGAAGGTCCTCTATCTGGCAGGTCCTGTGGGAAGGCTGACTCTGTCCCTCAGCAACTGCCTGAAGGTCCCTCCTTGAGGGAGGAGAGGACATGCATCTGTTCTACCCAGAGAGGGAGGTGTCACGGATTCACAGATCGTGCCCACTCATGGCCCCATGCGGTCTGTGGGGGGTGCCCCTTCCAGTGTGACAGCCCTTCTCACGGTTCCACCCTCTCTCGGGGTCAGGCCCCTCCACCTCCTGAAGCTGCACTTCTCTGGGCCTTAGCACACCTGTTTCTCACCATCGGGCCCCTCAGGGAGTCCACTCGCTGTCAACCCCCTGGACCTCCACCCCCAAAGGGGTTGATGCAACCCTCTGCTCTAGACTGGAGTGATTCCCAGCCAGCATAAAACAGGAGGGTTTATTGAGGGTTGAACACAGCGCAGGAAACTCTCAGGGCCTCAAGCCTGGCCTCCCTCAGCCCAGCACATCCTAGTCCCCTAGCATGCAGGTGGGCTCTGCCTGCTCCCCCTCTCCAGCCCAGAGCCCCCCTGCTTCCCAGCTGGGCATCTGATATCCCTAACCCCAAGCCCCGCCTCTGTCCATTGTCTTCTCTCCAGGTAAACAGGGTCATAAACAGGGTGTCCTGGGCGTCCTCTCCTCTCAGCCCTCCTCTGGCTCCCTCTGGCTGGAACAGGCTGTTTAGGTCACCGGGGTCCTCTCTTCGCAGCCCATTGTCCTCCCACTGGCCAGAACCAGCTGTGACTCCTAAGCTGCGTCTCCAGGTCACCAGGTCACCAGTCACTGGGGTATCCATCCTCCAGGCCATCAGCTAGGATCCCAAATTCCCTCTCTGGTCCTCTGTAACAACAAACTCCCTCTCCCCTAATCTTGTTAAATGAGTAACACCTGGGGACACTGAGTCCCACTCCCTCTGCATGCAACCCACTGAAAAACACGGAAAAGCCAAGAATCACCCCCACTTCGTCACAGGAGGCATTTCCCCCTCACACCTACTAGCCCTTGTTGGGTGTTGATTCCTTGGCTTTTAGTTCTAGATGACCCCGGAAGGGGAGAAGTTTAGAAGTGACTGGGCTGGAGGGCCAAGTCAGGAGAGGAGGCAGCTGCCACCTCAAGAAGGAGAGAGCTGTTTGAAAAGTTAGCCCTTTCAATGCACCAAATGTGAATATGGCTGCTTGGAGCTGTCCTCTATTGGTCCTTACTGAATACAATCAAGTCATGATCACTAGCCCCAGAGCAACTGTTAACATGCAGGCCAGTGATCAGTTCATCTTTACCCACCACAATGAGACCAACAATAGAGTCTTAGAAAAATATCTGTCATTTTTTAAAATCTCCAAGGATGATTTACTAATGGCTACTTGAGACCTCACCCACCTGTCTCCAAATAGGAAGTTCCCCATGCTAACCCAATTGTCTTCCCACAAGTC
The DNA here is from genome assembly GCF_025201925.1 of Gopherus flavomarginatus. Taxonomy (NCBI): domain Eukaryota; kingdom Metazoa; phylum Chordata; order Testudines; family Testudinidae; genus Gopherus; species Gopherus flavomarginatus. The sequence goes on along the minus strand of NC_066621.1, from coordinate 37,464,010 downwards.
ACAAACAGGTGCTAAAGGAGAAACTGAACCTTCTCTGGTTTGGATTCCGTGAACTGTACCAGCCGCCCACTGATTCCCCTGCTAGGTCGTGTTAGTTAGCAGGTTGAGCCCTGTTCATTTGAGGTCCTGGGGTTCTCTAGAACCAAGAACTTCTTAAACATGTAATGACGTGTCTAATGTCAAGTGCCTCCAAGGCCACCACTGTTATCATCTCTCCCCTTCCTAGTCGAATTGTAACCAGTGACACTAACATTCCAGTAATACGCATCGTCCCACCAGGTTTCCCCATTCTATCCACTTTCCCCTCCTCAATGAGAATTTCCAGCTTCTCTTCCTTCTTGCCTAGACTCCCGTGCTAAAAGCAGTGTTACTTCCCTTCACACTTCCAGTGAGAATCTTGCAGAGCATGTCCACTGCAGCACAGCATTCCCCTGAGCACACACTTGTGTTACTGCAGGAGAGTTATCAGCGGAGGTGCTGTGTGGGGGAGGAGGCATCTAGTATCTCATCCTCTCACCCCCTACCCAAGCTCCGAGTTGCTGTTAGGTTTGTACTCAGCATGCTCACATGGACTGAGCATGCTCACTAACACTGCTGAAGCCAGCTACCCTCACTCTGTCCCCCACCCCCATCCCTACTATCGGCAGGCACAGGTCATCACTGGTTATCTGGAAGCCAGGAAGAGACTCCTACTTGTGTGTCACATTCTTTCCTCCATTGGAAGGTGACATGGGAGAAAGACAACATGTCCCCAGGTAGGGGCAGTAGGTTTGAATAACTTTTGGTGGTGCCCAGAACAGGTCCAAGTCCTGCCACACCCCCAGCCTGGTAAGTCAATAAACATTAACTCCTCACTTAAAGTTGTCCTAATTAACGTTGTTTTGTTGTTAAGGTAATGACCATGTCTGTGCCTCCCTCCATTTCCCCAGACAGCTCCAAACCGAAACTCTCCAACCCCTCCTCTGGCCTTTGTCTCTTTTCCGCACCAGGAGGTCACCTGATCTCTTTGTTCTCCAAGACCTTCATTTGCCATCTTGCTGGGGAGGAGCCCAGACTATCATTTGCCAGGAGACAGTGTGTTGGCCAGTCTCTGTGCTGAAGGCATAACACTGGTCCTCTAGGGCTCTGCAACAGTCACACCCGTTTATCTGCTACGCCAAGATACTTCAGAAATGTATAGGGGAAACTAAGACACCCACAGAGGATTCAGAGAAAACATTAAGAACCATCCCACTTCGTCACAGTGCTATATAATGAAACCATTAATAATAATTAACTTTTTTATTCTACACATAAAAGAACACAACTCATATTTTAATATCCTTAGTCTTAACCTTTCTAATGTGATGGATGTGCCCTCTGTCCACTACTGCAGCAGCCCCTAAATCTAGGCTGGAAAGGACTGAGGGTGTGTGTATGTGGGAAGGGGGTTCTCCCATGCCAGAGCAGCCATAGAGCTGAAGCTGGGAAGGAAGAGGATCTCTCTCCAGCATCCGTAGTCCTGGAGCCTCTTTCTGTGGCTGCCACAGCCCTGCACATCCCAAATTCCCCCCACCCCTGCTTCTTACACATCCTCTGACCCCCCACCCCAGGTTTGTACTCAGCATGCTCAAACCTACCCCCTATTACCCGCAAGGCCACCACCTCACCTTACATGTGCATCTTTTCCAGGGTCCAGGCATCTAATTAGGGAAGCCATGCCTGCGCGGCTCCACTCATTAGGTGTGTGGCCCTTCATTCTCTCATGTGCAGCCGCCCAGGAGTGCACCTTAGAGGAAACTTTCCATGGACCACCTGAATGGAGCTGGGCCACAGTTTGAGAACCTCTGCATTAGACAACATGCTTGTTTCAAGTTGCGCCATGCTGCCTTCTAGTGTTGTTTGGCAGCCACCTACTTTGTCCACTGCTTGCAGAAAGAGCAGCCCATTGGAGCGCTAGTGGTGGGGGCTTGGAACCAGAGTGGACCAGCAGCCCCTCTATCAGCTCCCCCACGTTCCCTGTGCTGGAGCCACCCAGCAGACTATCAATTGACTATCAATTGTTCAGGTCTCCCTTCAACCCACTGCCATGTGCTGCTCCTGCCCTCTGCCTTGGATCTGCTTCCGTGAACCTCCTGATTGCTGTTTGGGGGGCTGGTAGGGGAAGAGGGGTGCTGTTGTGAGGGTGTCTCCCTCCTCCGTTCCTGCCCCCCCATCTCCACAGAACAGGGGGACTCATGACAGGGCTGAGAATGGGGGGAACAGCTGCTGTCTTAAAGTCTCCCTCTCACGCACAGCATGTGTGTCTCTGTCTCTCTCTGCCATGCTATCTTCCCCCCACCCGATTCATGTTGCCTTATAGAGGGTGAGGCTGCATTAACAACAATGTGTTAATGCTTGAGGGCTCAGACGAGTGCTAGTTCCTCATTTAGCAGTAAGGTATTCCCTGGGAAAGATCCCACTCTCTGACTCCACCACCTCAACCAAGCTTCACAATCATCATTTCTGTGTACAGTATTAAATTGTGTGTTTAAATTTTATACTCTGTGTATATATATATATATATATATATATATATATATATATTCTTATGGGGAAATTGGATTTCCTTAACATCATTTCACTTAAAGTAGCATTTTTTTCAGGAACATAACTTCAATGTTAAGCAAAGAGTTACTGTATACTTTTTAAAAGAATGTAAAAATGTGAAGACTCTGGGGTGGGGCTGGTGCTGTGGGGTCTGGAAGGGGCTCAGGCAGAAGGCTGGGGTGCAGGGGTGAGGGCTGTGGATGAGGGGTTTGAGATGTGGGAAGGGTCTCAGTGCTAGGTCAGAGGGTTGGGGTGTGAGGGTGTCATAACCATACATCTAAGGGTAGCCTAGAATCCCTCCTTACCTGTAAGGGGTTAAGAAGCTCAAATAACCTGGTTGGCACCTGACCAAAAGAACCAATGGGGACAAAAGATACTTTCAAATCAGGGGTGGCGGGGGGTGGCAGAGAGAGGTTTTGTCTGTGATTTTTGTGTGTGTATTTTCTTTTGGGAAGCAGAGAGGCATCAGGTCAGAAAACTCCTTCTCCTATATACCACCCAAAAAAGTCCCTCACATTACAAATATTGTAAGTAAAAGCCAGGCAAGGTGTGTTAGATTCTCTTTTGGTTTTGCTTGTAAATTTTTCCTTGGCTGGAGGGAGGTTTATTCCTGTTTTTGGTAACTTTGAAACCAAGCCTAGAGGAAGTTCTGCTATGTTTCTGAATCTTTTGTTACCCTGTAAAGTTATCTTCCATCTTGATTTCACAGAGGTAATATTTACCTTTTTGTTTTGAAATAAAATCCTTCTTTTAAGAACCTGACAGATTTTTCCATTGTCCTAAGCCCCAGGGTTTGGGGTCTTCGATCATTTTGTAACCAATTGGTTAAGATATTCTTCTCAAACCTCCCCAGAAAAGGGGTTGTAAGGGCTTGGGGATATTTTTTGGGGGGAGAATAGGAACTCCAAGTGGTCCTTTCCCTGATTCTTTCTTAAAACGCTTGGCAGTGGCAGCGTACCATCCAAGGGCAAAGAAGCTGTGCCTTGGGGAATTTTTAACCTAAACTGGTAGAAATACACTTAGGGGTCTTTCATGCAGATCCCCACATCTGTACCCCAGAGTTCAGAGTGAGGAATGAACTTTGACAGGGAGGGTGAGGGCTCTTTCTGGGGATGCAGGCTCTGGGGTGGGACAGGGCAGGGGATGAGGAGTTTGGGGTGCAGACAGGCTGCCCTAGGGTAAGGGCCAGAGAAGGATTCCCCTAGCCCTCTCCCCACGGGCAGCAGCGAGCTTCGGGGGAGGGCCTCCCACATTCTCCCCCCATCCTCACCACACTCACCTCACACCACTGTCACTGCATGTGCTCCTAGGGCCCTGCTCAGGTACAGGAAGCCCTCTCGTCTCCCCCATAATGGGTGTCTCAGAAGGAGGGAAACCTCAATGGAGATGTGGATGAGGCTGCCCCTTGTCCAGCGTGGGGCAGGAGCGATGACTGTGGGCAGGGGTTCCCCTGTGCAGGTGGAGTGTCCTGCCAGTAAATGAAAGGGTCTGAGGAGGAAGGGGAGGCTCAGGGTCAGTCTGCCCTGGCAAGAGAGAAAGGGGGTCACTAGGACCCTGCGGTGGCAGTTAATGCAGGAAGGCAACATGGAGCTGCATGAGAGAGACAGGGATGCTCTGGGCTTGGGGAGAGGTGTGCAGGAGCAGCAAGTGGGGGCCGAGGGACACTCAGGGGAGGCGCATCGGGGGCAGCATGTAGAGATATTAAAGAAGGTACTAACCGTGATTCCCTGCAAGTGACAGTGACCCACCAGTTTCACCAAGTACAAAAATCTTTTAGTTCTTCTGTTAAAACTTGTAAACTCCTGTCTGCAGAAAACATTGATTGTATCTGTCCTGTGAAAGATACTCTATTACTATGTATAACTTGCAAGCAAGTTAATTAACTTTGTTCTTGATGTAAACACTATGTTAACCTTAAACTGTAATTGATACAATGTAAACAAACAGACCCCCACCCTCTGTGATTACAGGGCCGGGAATCTCATAGGAATTAACACACATCCCAAAAGTGGTGGAGACAGTATATTAAAATATGGATAAGCTATGGAATGTATGTTAATGAATGATTGATGTGCATGAATGGTTAGGGAGGTGCCAGCCTAGAAAGGGAGTATCAATCGGCCGAAGAATGTGTCAGGTGGACCACCAGACAACCCCCAGAGGGGAAACTGGGATCCACCCCATCACCTGGAAGGATGAGAAACACAAACGTTGGACAGTATGAAGCCACCAGCAATGGGCTACTTTCGACAATGTGGAGCCACCAGGAATGTGCCATCTGTTGATTGAGTCAGCAACAGCGGGATGAAACAGCTCTCATAGACTAACATAGGAATTAATTCCTATAAGAATGAACTCCAAAGACTGAGGACTTTGAGTCTCTGATTCTGCTACCAGCCTCCAGAAGCATCAGGTGCATCTGACACAGACTCGGCTCCATCCTCATGACCAAGATACCTGGCCAGTAACTTGGCATGAGCAACTTCTAGGCTGGTAACTATAACACCTATACATAACTTGAATGAATGATTGTGTGAATATATATATGTGTGTGTGTGTGTATAAGGAATAAGTAGTAATAGGAATTAGTCAAACAGCATTGTTTACTTTTATCTTTTGCTTTATTATTATATTTACAATAAATGTGGCATCTTTGCCTTATCCCTCTTAATAAGATCCTGCTGTTTTTTATTATCTTGGTATAACAAGCAAGCAGGGCCGAGGGAGAGACCTGACCCCGAACATTGGTGGAGCCAGGACCCCAGGCCTTCAAGATTACTGGAGCCCAGGCACCACGGGCCCATGCAACTTGCCACCCCTGTCCCCATGGCCATGGCAGCATGGGATTGCTGGTGCTGCAGCATGCACTCCGGTACCCTCCAGCCTTCTATATCAGCTCTGCAGCATCAGAACTGCAGAGCCCAGATTGGAGCTGTCATGGACTCACAGATCGTGCCCACTCATGGCCCCGTGCAGTCCGTGGGGGGTGCCCCTTTCAGTGCAACAGCCCTTCTCGGGGGTCCACTCTCTCTCAGGGTCAGGCCCCTCCACCTCCTAGACCTGCACCTCTCTGAGCCTTAGCACGTCTCTCTCTCGCCATGGGCCCCCTCAGGGAGTCCATGCAATCTAGACCCCCCGGGCCTCCTCACCCCCAAAGGGATTGATGCAACCCTTTTCTCTAGACCAGATTGACTCTCAGCCAGCATAAAACAGGAGGGTTTATTGAGAGTTGAACACAACACAGAAAACTCTCAGGGCCTCAGGCCTGGCCTCTCACAATAACAGCACATCCCAGTCTCCCTGCATCCAGGTGGGCTCTGCCTGCTTCCCCTCTTCAGCCCAGAGCCCCCCCTGCTTTCCAGCTGAACCTCTGATATCCCTCGCCCCAAGCTCCACCTCTGTCCATTGTCAGTCTCTCCAGGTAAACAGGCTCATAAACAGGAAGGCCTGGGTGTCCTCTCCTCTCAGCTCTCCTCTGGCTGGAACCGGCTGATCACAGGGTCCTCTCTCTGCAGCCCATTGTCCTCCCACTGGCCAGAACCAGCTGTGACTCCTGAGCTGTGTGTCCGGGTCACCAGGTCACCAGTCGCTGGGATCTCCATCCTCCAAGCCATCAGCCGGGGTCCCGAGTCCTTCTCGGGTCCTCTGTAACAACAAACTGCCTCTCCCCTCACCTCATTAAACGAGTAACACTCGAGGACACGGAGCCCCACCCCCTGTGCATGCAAACCATTGGAAAACACAGAAAACCCCAAGAAAACCCCCCACTTCGTCACATCTCTCCCCGCTTCTTGGCTGAACAGAGCAGGGTCACTTAACCAGTGACCTGGGGAAGTTCAGGGCCCCCGTCCTGTGATAAAACATCAGCTATAACATTGGCACTCCCCCTCACGTGAACCACCTCCATGTCATACCCCTGGAGGAGTGGGGTCGATCTCAGCAGCTTGGCATTAGCCCCTTTCATTTGATGTAGCCACGTCAGGAATAATGGTTCATGTACATGGTGAAGCGCTGCCCAAATAGATACGGCTGCAGTTTGTTGAGGGCCCACAACATGGCCAGGCATTCCTTCTCTATGGCCACATAGTGCTGCTCCCTGGGCAGCAGGTTCTTGCTCAGGTACACAATGGGGTGCCTCTCCCCTTTAGTATCAGTTTCCATCAGCACCACTCCCAGCCCTGTGTCCGAGTCATCGGTGAACACCAGGAAGGGTTTGCTAAAATCTGGGTTTACCAGCACCGGGCCCTGGATAAGTGCCTCCTTCAGCGCACTGAGAGCCCTTTGGCACTGCTCAGTCCAGACCACCTTGTCCAGCTTTCCCTTCATACACAGCTCCGTGAGGGGAGCTGCCAGGGAGCTAAAGTGGGGCACAAACCTCCGGTAATACCCGGCCATCCCAGTGAAAACCTGGACCTGCTTCTTAGTCTGGGGAGCAATCCTGGATTACCTCCACCTTGGCCAGCTCTGGCTTCAGGTGGCCGCCCCTCACCTTGTGGCCCAGGTATGAAACCTCCGCCATACCCACCTTGCACTTTTCAGCTTTTATAGTCAGTCCTGCTTCCTGGAGGTGACCCAGCACCCTCTTCATCTGGGACACATGTTCTTCCCAGGTCTGGCTAAAGACATAGATATCATCAATATATACCAGAGCAAAGTCCTCCATCCCCCTTAGCAACTGATCCACCAGTTGCTGGAAGGTGGCAGGTGCCCCCTTGAGACCAAAAGGCAGGACCAGGAACTCAAAGAGCCCTCTTGGGGTGGGGAAGGCAGACTTCACACTGACCTCCAGGTCCAAAGGCACCTGCCAGTAGCTTTTGGTAAGATTCATGGTAGTGAGGTAGCAGGCGCCCCTCAACTTGTCTAGGATCTCATTGGTCCTAGGCATGGGGTAGGCATCGCACATGGAGATGGCGTTGAGCTTCCAATAGTCCACACAGAACCGGATCGATCCGTCCTTCTTGGGGACCAGCATCACCGGCGAGGCCCGGGGGTGGCGGATGGCTGGATCACCCCTAAAGCCAGCATATCCCCGACCTCTCTCTCCAGGTCCTTGTCTGTTTTCCCAGTGATCCTGAATGAGGAACACCTGATGGGAGGGTTAGTTCCCGTCTCCACCCTGTGGACAGCCAGGTTAGTGAGCCCAGGCCAGTTGGAGAACAACTGCCAGTATGAATGCAGCACCTCTCTGATCTCTGCCTGCTGGGCAGGGGTTAGCTGGTCAGAGAGGGGAATTGATTCCAGTGAGGGGTTAGCCCCAGCCTCAGGAAGAAGTCCCAACATGGGGATCCTCTCCCTTCTCCTCCCACTGCCTACTCATAGCAAGCACCAACTTCTCCCTGTCCCAGTATGGTTTCATCATGTTGACATGATACACCCAGTGGCTGTGTGCCCGGTTAGACAGTTCCACCACATAGTTCACCTCGTTTACCTGTCCAATGACCTTGAAGGAGCCGTCCCAGGCAGCTCGCAGCTTGCTCTTCCTCACGGGGATGAGGAGCATCACCTGGTCCCCGGTAGCATAGGAGCAGGCACGTGCTGAGTGGTCATACCAGACCTTCTCTTCCTCTGGGCCCTTGCTAGTTTTCCCCTGATCAAGCCCATGAGCTCCGCAAGCTTTTCCCGGAAAGCCAGTACATATTCCACCACTGATTCTCCATTGGGAGAGACCTTTCCCTCCCACTCAGCCCTCACCAAGTCCAGGGGTCCCCTCACCTTCCTCCTGTACAGCAACTCGAATGGGGAGAACCCTGTGGATTCCTGGGGCAATTCCTTATATGCGAACAGCAGGTGGGGTAAATACTTGTTCCAGTCCTGTGGATGTTTATCCATAAAAGTTTTCAGCATCCTCTTTAGGGTCCCATTGAACGTCTCCACGAGCCCTTTGGACTGAGGGTGGTAGGCTGAGGCCCAAGTGTGTCGGATCCCACACTTCTCCCACAAGCACTGGAGCAGGGTTGACATGAAGTTAGACTCCTGGTCTGTAAGGACCTCCTTGGGGAACCTCACTCTGCTGAAGATGGTCAGCAATGCATCTGCCACGGTGTCTGCCTCAATAGACGACAAGGTCACCTCCTTGGGGTAGCATGTAGCGAAATCCACTACCACCAGGAAGTATTTCTTCCCTGCCCGGGTCACCCTGCTGAGGGTCCCCACTATGTCCACGGCCACCTTCTGGAAGGGCTCCTTTATGATGGGCAAAGGTCTCAGTGGTGCTTTACCTTTGTCCCAGGCCTTCCTCACCCTCTGGCAGGAATTGCAGGACCTGCAATACTGTCAGATAGTGTCAAAGACCCCAGGCCAGTAAATGTGCTGCAGCAGCCTTTGCCTGGTGTGCCAGATGCCCTGGTAGGGGAATGTTGTGGGCCAAGTACAACAGTCTGCGGCGGTACCTCTGGGGAACCACCAACTGCCTCCCACCTGTCCCAGGTTCACTTTGCCCTGAACCAGTCCATTCCCGGTACAGGAATCCCTTCTCCCACAGGAATCGCTCCCGGCGGTCTTCCCCCTGGGACCCTGCCCCACCGTGGCCAGCCAGGGCCCTGAGTTACTGAGGGATCCACCTGCAGCTCCGTTTGGAATTCAGCAGTTGGGTTTGAGGATACAGTCCTTGCTGCTGGTGCCTCAGTTTTCCCAACCTGGGACAGAGGTGCTGGCCCAGCCCTGTCGAGCCCTACCCTTGGCGCTTTGGGCCCCCCCTGCCTCAGGAGGGCCCGCAACCCTCACTGGCTCTGGCTCCAGGTAAGGACCAGGGCACTCTGAGTGCCATCCGGCCAGTTCTCCAAGTCATTTACCTATTAGCACCTCAGTAGGCAGGTGATCGTGCATCCCGACCTCTTTGGGTCCCTCCTTAGCCCCCCATTTCAGGTGTATCGTCGCTACAGGCACCTTGACGGAGGGCCGAACACTCCCCTCAGGGTCATCTTGGCAGCAGGCACTAGCTGGTCTGGGTCGACCACCTCGGACCGTGCCAGCTTCACCTCCGTGCCCGTGTCCCAGAACCCCTGGACGCTCCTTCCCCACACCTCAATGGGGATGATGAGGTGATTGTCTCCTGGGGCCTGTCCCACGCTCACCCGGCAGATGGAGTATGGCCGCTCTGGACCTTGGGCCCCATTTGCCCTGCTGGCCTGGCCTGGCGATCCCCTCCCCCGGCACAGCCTTCTCGACTGCGGCTCCTTGGCCCAGCAGTGCCCCCTCTCAGTGGGGTTCCACCCAGTTAACACCCCGCAGGTTCTGCTTGGATGCCATTTCCTTCATCTTCAGGCACTGGGCCGCCTTGTGCCCCTTCTGGCCACAGTAATTACATTTCAGGTCCCTCAAGTCCCATGCGGGGCGGGGGTCAGCCCGCCACAGCATTCCCGGCCACCCTTGAGCTGGGCTTCCTAGAGTCCCACCTCTCAGAGATCTCTGGGTGACTCCCCTTCTGTGTCCCCGATGTGAGTCTTCCTCCTGCCCCCTATCTACTGTCCACAAACTCATCTGCCAGTGTCCCCGCACTGCGCAGATCCTTGGGCTTCCGGTCCACTAGCCACATCTTAAAGTCTGGAGAGCAGATGTCATACAGCTGCTCCAACCTCACCTAGTTATACACATCCTCTGTGGTGGTGGCCCCTGCGCCATTCCCCCACTTGAGGAGATATTTCCCCAGCAGGTTGGCAACCTCCTTAAAAGTGACACCTGAGGTCTTGCGTACACCCCAGAATCGTTTCCTGTACACCTCGGGAGTCAGTTCAAACTTCAGCAGCAAAGCCTGTTTGAACAGGTCGTAATCCCCTGTCTCAACACCATTCATTTGGCTGAACTCCTCTATGGCCTTGGGACCCAGCACGGAGGTCAGACAGAGCAGTCTGTCTGTGGAGTCAATCTGGTTCAGATAACAAGCCTTCTCAAAGGCTGTGAGATAGGCGTCAATATGCCCCCCCTCCTTGAACTGGGGCAGCAGTTTGGTGTCTAGAGTCCCCAAACCACTGGTGTCTTGGGGCCCGTCCCCACTTACCCCCTGCCAGGCCCTCTTAGCCTGCCACTCCTCCATCATCAACTCTTGCTTCCGCTGTTCTACACGGTCCTCTCGTTCTCTCTCTCCGCTCCTCCAGCACCAGCTCCTTCGCTTTCAGCTCAGGCTCTAGTTTCCGCAGCTCCTCAAGGGAGGACTGGGGTCTCCCTGTGCTGACTGGGGAGTTGGGTTTGACACCTTCCCGGTCGCTACACAGACTGTCCCCATGGCTACTCCCCAGCTCACCCAGCACCCCAGGAGCTCCCTGGGGTCTGGAGCCTGCTCCTCAGACTGGTCATTCTCTATAAGCTGAGCCATCAGCTGCTCCTTAGTGAGCCTCCCCACACTCAGCCCTCTCTCCCTGCACAGACGTGCCAGGTTGCTCTTACGGAGCCGGTTATAGGCCATTTCCAGGCTGGTTCCATTCAATACCCTTGTTCTATCGCTGGCAGCCACTCACTGCAAAGCGCCTGCACCCGCAGCCAAACGTCTACAGGGTGCATCCACGAACCATCCTCTGCTGCCACATTGTCATGGACTCACAGATCGTGCCCACTCATGGCCCCGTGCGGTCCATGGGGGGTGCCCCTTTCAGTGCAACAGCCCTTCTCGGGGGTCCACTCTCTCTCGGGGTCAGGCCCCTCCACCTCCTGGAGCTGCACCTCTCGGAGCCTTAGCACGTCTCTCTCTCGCCGTGGGCCCCCTCAGGGAGTCCAAGCGCTCTGGACTCCCCGGGTCTCCTCACCCCCAAAGGGGTTGATGCAACCCTGTTCTCTAGACCGGAGTGACTCTCAGCCAGCATAAAACAGGAGGGTTTATTGAGAGTTGAACACAGCACAGGAAACTCTCAGGGCCTCAGGCCTGGCCTCTCACAATAACAGCACATCCCAGTCTCCCTGCATCCAGGTGGGCTCTGCCTGCTTCCTCTCTCCAGCCCAGAGCCCCCCCTGCTTCCGAGCTGGACCTCTGATATCCCTCGCCACAAGCCTCGCCTCTGTCCATTGTCTTCTTTCCAGGTAAACAGGGTCATAAACAGGAAGGCCTGGGTGTCCTCTCCTCTCAGCTCTCCTCTGACTGGAACCGGCTGGTCACGGGGTCCTTTCTCTGCAGCCCATTGTCCTCTCACTGGCCAGAACCAGCTTTGACTCCTGAGCTGTGTGTCCGGGTCACCAGGTCACCAGTCGCTGGGGTCTCTATCCTCCAAGCCATCAGTCGGGGTCCCGAGCTCCTCTCTGGTCCTCTGTACAACAAATTCCTTCTCCCCTCACCTTGTTAAACTGGTAACACCCGAGGACACGGAGTCCCACTCCCTGTGCATACAAACCATTGGAAAACACAGAAAACCCCAAGAAAACCCCCCACTTCGTCACAGGAGCAAAGGAAATGCCTGTTTTCCACAGAATCCTTCCCTCAGGGCTGACTAGGGTGACCAGTTGTCCCGTTTTTATAGGGATAATCCCATTTTGGGGGACTTTTTCTTCTATAGGCGCCAATTACACCCCACCCCCTGTCCTGTTTTTTCATAGTTGCTATCTGGTCACCATAGGGCTGGCATATTGAGAGCAGAAATCCCTCTGGCAGTTAATATTGTTCTAAACAACTCTAATAACGTGAGATTTGTAGAAGCGAGGATTGTGTGAGGCTAGTGGAAAAGAAATGTGTGAGAAGTTGTTTCGACCTTGTGTTGATAATGTGTAGATAATATGAAATGTAGACAGGAGTCTCTTAAGTGAGAAAAACAAGATATCAGGATGACCCATGTATAAACAAAATGCAGCTGTTGCTTATTATTGTCTGTAACAAAAGTATAAATGCTGCTATAATTGTTTACCTGTTGAGAGACCTGTCTAGGAAGGGGAGACCCTATGTCCTAGTGCACTCTTTCCCTGCTGTAGTTGCTAAACAAAATAAAGTTTCTGACTCTGCTGCTCCCAACCAAAAAGTGAGAACTAAGTTTTTCTCCGACAATTTGGGGGCTCGTCCAGGATGGCAACGCCTACTGAGACACAGGCAGCTGCTACGGATTATTCCCCTTCTAACTCCATGGCTCTACAAGAGAGGTATGAGACCTTTTGCAATCTCTATTGGGGTGTCAGAGGAGGACTGTCCGTGGGGCCGTCTGTCCCTATTGGGCTTATGCCATCTGAACTTAATGACTGTGCAGCAAGATCAGATGCAGAGCGGTGCTGGGGAACTGTTTCGCCGCTCCCAATAAGGTTAGTTTGAAGTGGTGCTGGGGACTTAGTTTTGCCACCTTCAATGCAGTTGTATGCAGTGCTGGGGAACTGTTAGTTTGGCCGCCCCCAGTAAGGTTAATGCATAAGGGAAATGCATTAGGTATGCACCAGTGCTGAGGGGCTGTTACCGCCTCAAGAGGGATTGTTACTGCCTCATGTGTATTGAGTCCTGACGTCAGATATAGATGCATCATGGTATTTAGAAACAGAGGCCTTGGTGTGTGTGTGTGTGTGTGTGTGTGTGTGTGTGTGTGTGTGTGTGTGTACACCAGTGTGAATGACTGTTACTGGAAGATGCCCAGAGTATTCTGCAAAGTCATTTGGCTCGTGACCAGAACTACTCTAACGCAAGCCCGGTAAGTAGAGGACCTATAGAAGATCCGACTCATGGGGGCTGACTCGGCCTGGCATCATCCAGCAAGGAAGCTACCTGGGTCTAGGAGCGTGTGAACCCATCTTCCCTCCCCCTTCCTTTCCATGTGGGCTACTGACAGTCTGATCATCTCACTGGATGCAATGAGAGTGAGCGGTGCCGTTTCCTTGAGACTAGCCGAAACTCTTTGCTGAAGGAAGATGTAGGAGGGTCGTGGCTATTCTCGCTAGCCTCTCCTGTGTGAGTACCCTGTAGGGAGAGACCCTTAGTTTATGTGTTCCTAGTGCAGACAGGGCATCCCCCCTGTGTGTGTGATTGGAAAATGGGTGGGAGACAGTCTAAGCATTCTCTCTCATTCCCTAAGGGTACCCAATCTTATTTCATGTATATACATTATGGTCCTAAAACCTGCAGGCATTTAGAGAATTGGAATCTTTACACGCGTGAAAATCCATCTAAACAATGCCCACTAGAAGGTACCTTCAACCTAGATAATATCATACATCTAAGAGGAGCTTTCAATCACCAAAAAAGCCTCTGACACAGTGTGAACAATTTGTCTATTGAGGAAAGGAACTGGTTAATTTGAAATTCAGCTTGGCCCAGAGATAAAGAGAAAGTTGCTCTGCGTTCAAGGTCAAGAATCAATGCAGACCATGCTAAGTGTTGTCAGATGCTACCGGTGTGTTACTCTGCTCTGTTCAATGTTGATATCACTCGGCTGCGTGCGTGTGTTCCCTCTGTGTAGATAGCTGCAGATATCTGATACAACAGACCTGAAGAGAACCCCCAATGACCACAGAGTCTAGTAAGGTATGAAGGCACGTTGGCCAGGTTTATTGCCATATTGGACACAACGATAGTTCCTCTAGATTGTTACTCTAGTAAAAGGCATACTACTAATATGTGCCCACTGTCAATGGACGCGGCTCAGTCAGTGGCGGGACTTTCCACTGCCCCGTCGGCCGGACAAAGACACCGCCCCAGGGATGCATTCTTATACACAGGTACAAAGAAGTAACACATCACTCCTGACGTATTGAGGTGCAACCCTTCCACGTAGCAAGGTACAACCCCTCTACGTAGTAAGGTACCGCCTCACCTTGTACATATTGGTTCGAACAAAACAACTCTATCCATCATATTAGCCTTTTGCCCCTGTCATTGGGATGGGTCAGTCTGTTCCTTGTTGTCTGTGTGGAATGTATAAGAATGTGAATGTTCTGATTCTAGTGTTTAGTACCTTTTAGGTACATATCTTCTTTCAGCATCAGCCCTTTCCTTGCCAGCTTCTGTGAGCAGGGCCTGCCTCTGGCTCACAGCTTAACTTTGCTTTATGTTAGCAAAGTCTTGACCATTACTTTAGTTCAGGCCTTAGACCTCATACCAGGCCTCTGATACCAAGGTTTATATCTCAGGGCCTTCTCTTACTACACTAAGTACAAAGAAAAACTGCTTTCGGCCCCAGCTTGCTGTGAAAAAATATAGACAGAGGCAAATCAAAGGCAATACAAGTTACAGAACTGAGATTACATTTGCAAAGCTTAACTGTTCAGAGAGATCCAACGGTGTGCCTTTGGGACACTGAAGAAGCCACAGGCAGCCGACCTGGACTGGAATCTCTGAAAGAGACGCTGCAGGAGATTCCAGGGTGTAAAAGAACAGCACTCTCAAGAGCGGAAGCATGTTGGAAATTCTGGATAAGCTGTATATAGGATAATCTCCCATCCACCTCTCCCCCTTCTCTGAACATTATACACAGACATGGCCAGTCTGGACATAGGTGTGTGAGTATGAAAGTGGCTTAGGGCTTAGGACATTAATATTTTCCCTGAGTGATGTGGGAGTGTTCCCAACACTCTCTGTTGTTTTATTATTTTATTAATGAAGTTTTAAAATTCAGTTATATGGTGTGTTTTCTTTATCTTCTCCCAACAATCCTGTAATGTCAGCCTGATCACCTGACACAAGGGATAGATTGGTAACAAATTTGTCACAGTTTGGTGACCAATTGAGAAGAGAGGAGCCCTGCAGAATTTACACCATCTATTTGTTTTACCCTTGTTATTTTAGGTTTGCTTTGCTTGGTACTGTTGGTGTTATATGTTGAGGATTGCATGATTAAAGGTGTGCCCACTCTCAGCAGCAGTAAGTCTGTGTACTGGAGAGAGGTTTAGCATTCCTCTCTTCACCCCGGTTGACCGGAAAGGATGGCAGGTGGATCTACCCCAAGTCGTAGCAGGACTGGCAATAGAGATGTTGGAGAAAAGGGAAGAGATGTGTACTTGTTAACTAGAATTGAGCAATTAAGAGCATAGATCATGAACCAGGCAGCAACTCAAACCTACACCCACAGCAAGTTGCAGGCCTTGAGACAGGACTTCCAAGCAGAAAAAGGAAGCACTGGCTAAGCAAGTACAGGTCCTTCAGGGACTTGTCAAAATTTAACCATTTGTGCTCAGCATACGCCGTAACAGCAGTGTATTTGCCACAAGAGGAAATTGAATAGTTAAATGCCATTGGACCATGCGTTTTGCCCAGGTGGTAAGGACTCGGGTAGCCTTGTGAGTAAAAATGTTTAAGAGAAGAGATCAGGAAGGGTGGGGGCTAGTTGAGAAGCCCACCCTCCTAGCTAAACTGGTAGTGGAACAAAGCCAGTGCCATGGAAGGGACAGTTCAGCGAGGAAAGCAGGATCGGGCCCAAGCAGGCAGGCAACAGATAGAGCGATTGGAAACCAGGTTGGAAAATGTTGAGGGCATAGGTGAAGGAAGGAGTAAGTGAGTATGAGCATGGGGATTTCAGATATCCAGGACAATACTTGAAATGGTGATTTGAGTTGATAAAAGTGGCTGTTGGGAGACAAGCAAGTGATTTAAGGAAGAAGTGAGAAATTAACTCTGTAGCTGCTGGAGGGAACGGCAGTTGAACTTTGTAAAAATGCTAAAGAGGAAAGTTCTTGGTGTCTTTGAAATGTTTGTAAATAAATCCAGGCAAGAAATTATTTGATTGCAATTATTTGGCTATGAACAATTTAGTCGAATAAGCTAAATAAATGTATACAGTGCTATGTAATTAAAACCCTACTAGGCTCTAAGGGGCCACTATAAGTAGTGATGTTTACTTTCAGTGTTTGAAAGCAGGAGTTAAAAGTAAAAAGCAATCAAAATTCTGGTAAAGTTAATTATGTCCCTTTTAAGGTAAGAATCTGTAAGCTGTGAATAGCTTTGTATCTAGAAGCAAACCAGAAAGCATCTCTATTAATGCAAATTATCTAATTGATAAGGTAGAAGCCACTGAAACCTGGGCTGCTTATGAAACAAATACAAGAAAATATGGGATAATTCCCCTGTTTTTCCTGAAATCAACAAGGGTATTTGTATCTTGTAAGCAATGACTGACTGCCCAGAAGGGTAGACCGCTGTTTTTTTTGTCTTTCAGATGATCAGAAAAAACTGATGCCAGCTGAACAGCATTCAACGTACCATACATTTACTGGCACAATAGGAATTATGTTCTATGTTCTATGTCCTATCTTGTGGTGTTTGTCTCGTGGCCAGAATTGTTGTGTTTAATATTTTCATAGGATAGTCTAGTTTAAAATCAAACAGAAGGGTTAAATAAAAAAAAAGCAGATACTTGTTTTATTCAACTTGGAATACAAAGTGTTTGGATAAATCAGGAGAATGTGATATACTAAAGTCTAATACATTTACTTAAATAAGAAAAAGAAACTTCATTGGCCAGATCTTTTATTTGGAAAAATTGTTAAAATTGGCATACCAACAGTCTTTGGAAGCAAGGACATGAAAAGTTAACTCACTCCCCATATTGCACATGGGATCCTTCTGGCTACCTCAGATTTCTAGCAAGAGGGTGGGGAGGGTGGGAAGCTACTGGACACCAGAGGTTGTACAGAGTGGACTCCTCAAAGTGGATGTGCTTGTCCTGGCTTGTTGCTCCGATGCTCTGTAATAAAGTTATTTTAGTGGAAGGGGTATGTGGCATACATTGAATAATAAGACTAATATATTGTATAATGGCAATGTTTATGTGTTCATTGTTGGGAAAAGGTGTATGAGTGAAGAGTGGAAGTTTCCCTTGTAGGTTAAAAGAAGCCAAGAAGGGGAGAAGGAAAAAGAACAAAATGAATTAACTGGGGGGAAAAAATAGCTAGTATGCTCACTCAAAAGATAAGACCTTGGCCCCATTCAAGGACACTGCTCACAGCTAAGACTTAGCTGACAACCAAGAAAAGGCGGGGCTTGAATGTGCCCAAGCAGCTATGAGATCTGCAAAACACTGCCAGGCATTAATGAAATGTGTTAGGTTTCTTTTCTCACCGGTAAAGAAGCGCTGCCCAAAGACCCTAGCAGCCCTGCCACTCCTTGGAACCAGGAGCCTGGATCTATGTAAAGGTCCATCAGCGAAAGACTGCTCTGGCTCCATGCTGGAAAAGCCCTTTCCGAGTCCTGTTAACCACCAACACTGCCATGAAGTGCCAAGGACTACCTGCCTGGACCCATGATTCTCACTGCAAAAAGACCCCTCCACCTTGGGAGGCTTCTCCTACTGATGATTGGCCTAGTTCTCCTTCTAGCTCTGCTGTGCCTTCTGGACAGCAGGGAAAAAGGACAAGGTAAAGTTCTAGTAACCTCTCCCTTGTTCACTGACAGACCTACTGTGCCTTTGGATTTTTCTAGAAGAAGCAAAACCATTACAGGGTGATGTGCTGGTAACCTCTCCCTTGTAGGATGCTGAACCACGACTGTTTTGGGAAAAAAGAAGGAACACTCGCTCCACCGAAATTGCCAAAGTCCAGGAATTCCTGACTAGAAGGGACATTCAGAACTGACCCTGGTGAAGAAACAAAGAATTATACACTGGCAGGAAGAAATTTGTGGGACCCTGCTTGGGAATGTGGTATTGATTGGTTGTAGGAGTTTATTCTACAGGCTGTGCCTTGTGTTTTGGATAAATCCTTCAGCATGTATTGCCCTCCCTAATTGGATTTTAAATGACAAGTACCAAAGGCACCTTGTTGCCACTGCCCCTGCCATGTCCTTCATTACACTATTACCCCTGTAATATATTCAAATACAGACAGTGCCATATATTTGATAAAACCAGTGGCCAAGGCCTTCACACTTGAGTGATTTATTTAATGATTGTTTGGAAAAAATATTTTTAAAGTTCAGGATATCCCATATAAGCAATCAACTGAGTGGAGAATAAATGGATCAGTGGAAATAGAAATCTATGATTTCACTACAAATGAACCCCAAGAATCTGTAATTGAAATTGATGGCTTCCATAGTAAAGTAGATATGATAGCTGTTCCTGGAGTTTGCAATGTGTTACATGAAAGAGGTCCTTATCGTTATTTGGTCACCCAATTAGTGAATAATCAAATGAATACCCGAAGAGTTTGTTCTGCCACTGGAAATTTTACCTATATAGAAATTGTTCAGTGACTTATAATGTAATCTGTACCCTTATTGCAATATACCCCCTCCTATGCTATTAAAGTTAATGTCCCTTGAAAGTACGTGAGAATCGTTAAATAACAGATGTGATATAGTACTACATCAAAGAGAGATGTATTAAGATATTGCTGGAATGTGATTAATATTACACTAGGGCCTGTTAAGGTTACATTGCCCTTCTCCAGTTTCCAGATCACCTCTGCATACCCAAATTGCTCACAAGGGGCTGCCATTAGATTAGCACAACAGAGGGCCTGGGTTATTTCCTCTGGAAGAAGAGGGACTTGACCAGAGCCCTATGGGATGGGGCCAATAGTGCAGCAGCAGTTCAGAATATTTTAAGAACTAAGAACATGAAGAGAAATTGGGCCAACTAGAAAAGGCCACTAGGCTTATTTCTGGAGCTCAGCTAACCAAAGTACAGGCTGGAGTTGGTGAGTTACATGCCATTTCCGCCCTTAGTTCTATGACCTAGAAGTTGCTGACAGAGATGGTATTGAATATCACTGAGGCTGGGAAGGCATTGCAGTGGGATCTAGCATGTTCAGAAATTCAGGATTTTCTGAATGACCAGCTAGTGGCCATTCAGAGTGATCTTGAGCACCAGGCTTGGCCCACTGCCCTTACAGACACATCAGGAGTACCATCTGATCTGTGGCCATGGAGACATATTTGGAGACTTTCTGGGTGGAAGTGTGGACATTCACACTGCTCCTTCCAAGCATTTGGACTGGTTAGGGAAGTGTGAGCTCCCACATACCGAATCCTGCCGGGTCCATGGGGAAGATGCATGTGGGACTGGATGATTCACCCTGACATCTGGGAGATTAGACTACCTGATATGCCCAATCGATTTTTACTCAGTGCTCCTGGGATTACATCTGACATTTGGATGGGGTTAGGGAGTCAATGGACATTTTGGCCATTAGAACTCCCACAACTTCAGTGTATCCGTAAACTGAAGCCAGGGGAAGTTGTCACTGTTCAGAACAACATTTGCTGGGAGGGTATGAAACAAGGAACGATCCTGAGAGGACACTTACTTTTTCAAGTTAACGATAGCTGTGTGTATGTTAAAACCACCACATTGCAAGATATACAGTTTAACCTCATTACCATTGCAGGCAATCATATTGTTTACTGGCCTGCAGATAGAATTTTGCACATAGCCCTAGGTTCCAGATGCTCTTTCATTGGACCAGCTTAGTACCTGATCAATTTCAAAATGTGCTTTCAGTGTTAACAGAGGTTCAAAGAATCTCTGAAATACAAGGACAAATTCATATGCTTCAAAATATATATATCAAGTTGAAAAGAATGCCTTTCCTACAGCTTGTAGAGAGTCTACTTTATTTACTAAGTATGATGTATTGTGCTTTGTGACTAAAACTGTCCAACAACTCAATCATATTATTGCTATGGGAATGTTATTGCTTGTATTGCTATTAGTTATCTTAGGATTATGTTGTTGTTGTAAAGAATGTACTAACAGTAATACCTTTCATGTCCATTCTAATCATGCATTGTCATTACATCCAATCAAAACCCGTAAGGTTGAAACATCTGACCTAGAATCTGAAATCCATGGCTTAATGCAAATAGAGGTTTGAAAATATTTGTTGTAGTAGAAGTACAAAAGGGAGGAGTGTGAAAGTAGAGAAAGAACTGACAGGGATTTGGAGGGGATCTTAATGCATGTCAGTCTCTGATAGCAAGAGTCAGGCTAGCTGTAACCCTACTAACACGAGATTTGTAGAAACGAGGATTGTGTGAGGTGAGTGGGAAAGAACTGTGTGAGAAGTTGTTGCGACCTTGTGTCGATAATGAGGAATGTAGACTGGCATCAAAATTGAAGTGAGAAAAATAAGATATCAAGATGGCCTATGTATAAACCAAATGCAGCTGTTACTTATTATTGTATGTAACAAAAAGTATAAATGCTGCTGTAATTGTTTACCTGGAGAGAGACCTGCCTAGGACTGAGGCAACCCTAGGGCATCTCTCCCTCTATACAATTGCAAAGAGAAATTAAAGTGTCAGACTTTGCTGTACCCAACCAAAAAGTGAGAACTAAGTTTTTCTCTGCCAGTACCAGACCTCTCTGGGGCTCATACCTGCCTCACAGGACGTCTGTCTTCTCATTCAGTTAGCAGTGGGAAAGGGGAAAGCCCCAAGGAGGCTCCTCCTGGTGCTCACAGGCATGACCCTGTATTCTCTCACAGTCCTCAAGGGGAGATCTTGAGAAGGAGACTCCCTGCAGCAAAGCCATTCCCCCCCCCCCCCGCACCGCGCAGCCTCTTTACCTGCCCGTTCTCATAGACTCTCTGTGAGGTCACCGCCTCCCAACCACCTTTGATCAATCAGCTGAGGTCGTGCAAAAGGCTACTCTGATGTCACTGCCCTGACCAGCCCCTTTGCATGTTTGAGCTGCTCCCGCTGTGTCACACCCCCATCCCCACTCACTCAGTGTTAATTCTGGAGATCAAGCAGGTGACACATGAAAACTGCAGAGGCTGCTCAATGTGCCATGCTTAGTTTTGCAGACAACTGTAGACTTTAAGGCGAGAAAAGACCTTTGGATCATCCAATCATAGAATCATAGGATTGGAAGGGATCCCAAGAGGTCATCGAGTCCAGTCACCTGCACTCAAGGCAAGAGAAAATACTATATAGATAATCTCTGACAGGTATTTATCTAACCTGCTCTTAAAAATCTCCCATGATGGAGATTCCACAACCTCCCTAAGCAATTTATTCCAGTGCTGAACCATCCTGACAGTTAGGATGTTTTTCCTAATAACCAACCTAAACCACCCTTGCTGCAATTTAAGCCCGTTGCTTC
This sequence comes from Gopherus flavomarginatus, assembly GCF_025201925.1. Lineage (NCBI taxonomy): Eukaryota > Metazoa > Chordata > Testudines > Testudinidae > Gopherus > Gopherus flavomarginatus. The sequence continues at coordinate 37,442,513 of NC_066621.1, read as the reverse complement.
TTGTCCTATCATCAGAGGTTAAGGAGAATAATTTTTCTTCCTCCTCCTTGTCACAACCTTTTACGTATTTGAAAACTGTTATCATGTCCCCTCTCAGTCTTCTCTTCTCCAGATTAAACAAACCCAATTCTTTCCATCTTCTCTCACAGGTCATGGTTTCCAGACTGTAATCATATTTGTTGCTCTTCTCTGGACTTTCTCCAAGTTGTGAGTGTCTTTCCAGAAATGTGGTGCCCAGAACTGTACACAATAATCCAGCTGAGGCCTAATCAGCATGGACTAGAATGATATTGGCTTCTTTTCAACAGCTTTACATTGTTGACTCTTCTTCAGCTTGTGGTCCACTATGACCCTTGTATCCTTTTCTGCAGTGCTCCTTCCTAGGCAATCATTTCTCATTCTGTATGTGTGCAACTGATTGTTCCTTCCTACGTGGAACACTTTGCATTTGTCCTTATTGAATTTCATCCAATTTCCCACAGACCATTTCTCTAGTTTGTCCAGATCATTTTGAATGTTCATCCTATACTCCAAAGCACTGGCAACCCCTCCCACTTTGTGTTATCTGCAAACTTTGTAACAAGAGTATTTGTGGCACCTTAGAGACTAACAAATTTATTTGAGTATAAGCTTATGCTCAAATAAATTTATTAGTCTCTAAGGTGCCACAAGTATTCCTGTTCTTTTTGCGGATACAGACTAACATGGCTGCTACTCTGAAACTATGTAACTGTACTCTCTATGCCATGATCTAAATCATGAATGAAGATATTGAACAGAACCGGACCCAGATCTGAGCATGGTGGGACCCCACTCCTTATGCCCTTCCGGCCTGACTGTGAACCACTGATAACTACTCTCTGGGAACAGTTTCCCAACCAGTTATGCACCCACCTTAGAGTAGTTCCATCTAGGTTGTATTTCCCTAGTTTGTTAATGAGAAGGTCATGTGAGATTGCATCGAAAGCCTTCCTAAAGTCTAGATATATCATATCTGCTGCTTCCCCCTATCCACAAGGTTTGTTAGCCAGTCAAAGAAAGCTATCAGGGGCTGGTTTGACACAACTTGTCCTTGATAAATCCAAGATGGCTATTGCTTATCTCCCTATTTTCTTCTAGATGTTTTCAGATGGATTCCTGAATTGTTTGCTGCATTATCTTTCCTGGTGCTGAAGTTAAACTGACTGGTCTGTAACTGCCTGGCTTGTCCTTATTTCCCCTTTTATATATGAGAACTACATTTGCCCTTTTCCAGTCTGCTGGAATCTCTCCCATCTTCCATGACTTTTCAACTATAATAACCAAAATAAAACTAGCCCATTGGGTCTGTGAGCAGGTAAATCGCCTCCCTCGCCCAGCAGCTCTCCCAGGGCAATGACCCAGTGCCTCCCCCCACCACAGGGACAGAGGCTGAAAGTCCATCTGATGGCGGGTCAGGGGATGGCGTGGAATGTGCTGGGATCTCGGCCTGGGCCCTAGAGGAGTATGTGACTCCATGATACACAACCACCCCTAGCAAGGCCTGAACCGATTTTCTCCCTGTCTGTGAGTCCCTGCAGAGAGACCAGGGACTCATTGGTCCATGGAGAATGAGCTCCTCTCCCCCAGCTGGGGGCTGCAACCCAATGGTCAAGGGAAGTGGGTGAGGGGAGCCTGAACTAGCGCTCCTGCAGGATCCATGGTGTGGGATGAACAGAGAACTCCAGTGTCCAGGGCTCTCAGGCCACATGTCCATTCCACAGCAGGAGGGGATCTGGGAGCAGCCCGAGGGGACTGGAGCAGGAGTTGGGAAAGCAGCCAAATCTGGGAGAAGGAGGGAATTCAGCTTTGCTGGGGAAGCTGGGCTGAGCAGAGAGGCTGCTGCAGATGCAGCTAGTTCCCTGGGTACTACGCTGCAGCATTTTAACTACATGATTAATATAGAGGTTGCAGCTCAGCTGAGTAATGTGCTGCACCCATTTTAATGGTGTTAGGGGCTATGCCAGGGTATAAAACCAGGATCGCCCAGAGGATTCCGGGGGCCTGGGGTCTTTGGCGGTGGCGGGCCCCCGCTTCAGCGGTAATTCAGCGGTGGGGGCCCTTCCACTCCGGGACCCGCCACTGAAGTGCCCCGGAGACTTGCAGCGAGGCCCCCCCACTGCTGAATTACCGCCTAAGCGAGACCCGCTGCCGAAGTGCAGCCGGGTCTTCAGCGATAATTTGGTGGTGGGGGGCCCCCATCCCGGGTCTCTGGGGCACTTCGGCGGCAGGTCCCGGAACAGAAGGGCCCCCCGTCGCTGAATTAACACTGAAGACCGGGCTGCATGTCGGCGGCGGGTCCCACTTCGACAGTAATTCACTGGTGGGGGGTCCTTTCGTTCCAGAGTGGAAAGACCCCCCCGCCAGTGAAGACCAGGAGCAGAAGAAGCTCCGGGGTCCCAAGCCCCATGAGCGTTTTCCAGGGCTCCCAGAGCGAGTGAAGGACCCTGCTGCAGGGGCCCTGAAAAACTCTCGTGGGGGCCCCTGTGGGGCCTGGGGCCTAGGGCAAATTGCCCTTCTTTCTCCCCCCCCCCCGGGTGGCCCTGTATAAAACTGAGGTGCAGCTTTATCCTGGTCACACCCCTCTATCCCTGCTGCACCCCCTCCTCCTCCAGCCTGTCCATGCCCCCCCCCAACACTCCTTGTGTCTGCAACTGCTGGGGGGAGGCCCAAGTGGCACCTGTGTGGAAGGAATTTCCCAGGTTGGGGGAGGGCTTTACACCTTCCCTACAGCCTCTTTGGCCCACACTGGGCAGCATGGGAGGCAGAGCACAGTGGTGGGCTGGGGCCAGATTTCAAGAATGTCTCTTGATGTAGGGTCCAAATATGGGATCCTGCCTTAACGTGCATAGGGGCTGGACACCTGCAGTGCCCACGGACTCCACACGCAGCTGTGGCTACAGTTGGAACAAGTTCCCTGAAGTCCTGTAGCTCAAAGAGAGAAACTGAGGTACCCAAAGTTAGGCCATTGTTGTAAATTGAGGCCTTTCCACCTTGCCCGTTAACAACAGTCGGTGGGCTAAGGCTCATTGCAAGTCACTGTTTATACCTGATCACGGCTGACCTGGTCCTGGTCGTAATCAGAGGCCTGGCAGTGAAAGGTCCTGATTCTATCCTCAGCCTCCAGAGGCAGATGGTCCCCCAGGGATGGAACAACCCTAGGAGTATTTTACACTCACGATCTATCCCACGGGCTGAGTAATTCCACAGTCTCATTCACAGGGCTGAGAACCTCAGGGTTAAGTTGCACAAAGTGAAACTAATTGAAATGTGCCCCCTGCGCTGCACACTGTGCTGTGCTGCCCTGGGGAGACGTGGCTTTAAGCTGCTGTCCCAGCCCCTTCCCATTCTCAAGAAGGACTGGGCCAAAAGAGATCTGATGAGGTTCAACAGGTGTAAGGATTTTTATCTCTCTAGGCCGATCTGATCAGAAGATCTAGGGGGGCCTTACAATTTATCTCCCGCTGAGTCCCCCTTTTAAGGCCATCTATCAGAGCTGACTTTAATGAACTCCACACACACAAAACTATAAAATAAACAACAACACTTTATTTGCTAAGGGGAGAGGAAGGAATGGAAAGGGGAATGGATTAATGAGTCTGGAGATTCAGAATAACACACAGGCACACACATGCACTTATACTACAAGATGTTCTTCTATCTTTACAGATATCAGTGATAAAGGGGTGCAGAATCCAGAAAACAGAAGCCAGTAGTGAACACTGAACGTGGACGACAGATGAAATAGACAGGTACGTATCCCTATCTTAACTCCCACCCTAACCCGCTTTGCGTCGTCCTGAGTGCACGATTCAGCTAACTAATCGGACCAGGTCCGTGTATGCAAGTTTGCTTTCCCAAAACAACAAACAAACGACCCCAACTTTAGCCAGTGATGTTTCCCTGCTGTTAAAAGTCCTTAGAGATCTTTATCCTGTTTTTGCAGGGTCAAGATGCCATGGCCTGCTGACACATCTGGAGACGGCAACTAAACTACAGCAGCTGCAATGGGGGTCTTATCCCATATATATGCTGATCCTAACCTACCAGCTTATTTTGCTAGCTGATTGGCCTGATTGTCAAGCTTGGCAAGAACCGACTCCCTTCGTATGGGCTTTTACTTTCAACAAGTATGTATGACCCTCTCTTGATGAAGCTAACTGCCAAGCATGGTTTCAATAAGAGGCATATTTGACAGATTTCCCATCTGTGGTGTTCATTCCTCTTTTCTTGCGGATGGGAAGCCAGCTAGTAAGGGCTTCAATCACCCTACTAGAAGCAGAACACAGATAGATGTTTTCCTCATGTGCTAACCCAGACGATACTGCCAGGACTACAATTACTTGTGCAGCTTGTGCTGAAGGTGGCCCCACCGTACCCTGCACCACTTGCTGAGTCCCCTCCTGGATTGCAGCAAACCCTGCAACAGGATGCCCTTCCTGGTGACAAGTACTCCCATCAACTGCCCAGAGTGTTAACCCTTTTCCTTGTACTTCTTCCCAGGATGTTGCTAAGAAGAATGGAGAGAGTAAGTCTAAATCAGGATCTGGCAATGGACATTCGTGCTCATCTCCTGTGGTAATTGGAGCATAGGAAGGATTCCCGTATGGGGGATCTTCTCAGTACGAATATCCCGATTGACCAGACTTAGAGTCCATCCCGCCAGCTGAGATGAGGATACCCAGACCTCATTAATTCTTCCAGAGAGGACATATTTTACTGGAGTATGGCATGTCCTCACCACAATGAGAGCTGTGCCAGTGAGATACTCCCAATGTGTTAGGGACCATACCAGGGCAAATACCTCACATTCGCAAGCTGAAAACCTTGCCTCCACCTCACTGAGAGTTTTGGAACCATAGGCCATCGGTGTCATCTGGCCAGCTTGTTTTTGCAGCAAAACAGCTCCAGTGCTTGCTGGAGTAGTTGCCAGGTGCAAGTAAAACGACAGGCCTTGTTTAGGAGAGGCTCGTGCTCGTGCAGCCGCTAGAGCCTTTGTAAGATCATTAAAAAGGCACCTTTCAAAATTGGCAAGTCAAATCCTAGTGAGGAAAAGACAAAGAAGCATAAACTCTGGCAAGTCAAATGAAAAATATAAGGCAGAGGCCAAAAACGAATGTGAAGAGCAATTAGCCAAGGCACAACAACTAACAGCAAAGGGTTGTTTAAGTACATGGGATGCAGGAAGTCTGCCAAAGGGTCAGCAAAGCCACTAGGCGATCGATGCTAAAGGAGCACTCCAGGAAGACCAGGCCACTGCAGCGAAGCTACATTAATTCCTTGCTTCTGTCTTCACTGCAGAGGAGGCAGAGGAAATCCAGACACGCCAGCCCTTTCTTTTAGGTGACAGATGCTAGAATCAAAGAATGATAGACCCATCGGGTTAGAAGGGACTGCAAGGTCCAGGGAGGGTGCTTGGGTGAAGAAGGGGGTTTGAGGTATAGGCTCTGGGAGGGAGTTTGGGTTCTAGGGGCAGAGTCTGGGCTGGGACAGGGGGTTGGGGTTGGGGTGCAGAAGGGGGTTCAAGCCCTGGGAGGGAGTTTGGGTGCTAGGTGCAGGGTCTGCGCTGGGACAGGGGGTTGAGGTGCAGTAGTGGGTTTGGGGGCTGGGTGCAGGGTCTGGGCTGGGACAGGGGGTTGGGGTGCAGAAGGGGGCTTGGGGGGCTGGGTGTGAGAGGGGGTTTGAGTGCTGAGTGCAGGCTCTTGGCTGGGATAGGGCGTTGGGGTGTAGGAGGGGGTGCAGGGTGTGGGGCTGGGCCAGAGATGAGCAGTTTGAGGAAGGCTGCCCTGGGGCTAGGATGGGAAGCCAGAGGGGAGGATTCCCCCCAGGGACAAGACACTCACCCAGGCCCCAACAGGCTGCTGCAAAGGAGGTTCAGCCGGGATAAGCCTCCCTCCTCAGATTCAACTTGGAGTCACCTGGTGGGAGCGGGGAGGCTGCCATGTGCCTCCTACCTCCGCAGGCACAGCAGCCGCCTCAGCCTGCCCCCAGCACCGCTCCCCTGTAGCCCACAGTGGCAGCGGCCAGTGAGGGAGCACAGTGTGGAGATGCAGGGGGCAGGCAGGGATTCTCGGGGGAGGTGCGCGAGGGTGTCAGGCAGGGCCGGGGAACGCTCTGTGGGAGGCACGTGGAGTAGCAGGCAGGGCTGCGGTATGCTCTGGGTGAGGCACGTGGGAGTAGCAGGTCGAGCTGGGGGAGAAACCCTGCCCTGAACACTGGTGGAGCCGGGCCCCTCGGGGCCCTGAATTTGCTGGAGCCCAGGCACCACAAGCCCATATAACTTGCCGCCTCTGGCAAGGTTCATCTAGTCTAACCCCTGCCAAGATGCAGGACTTTGTGTGTCTAACCCACCCAGCTTCTCTCTTCCGGCTGGGGTCCCTTGACTGCAGCAGCTCCCCCAATGTCCTCGCTCTTCTCTTTCCCTTAGATCCTTCACTTCTCTGCCCATTAGTTTGCTGCATCTCTGAGTCCTCTCTATATGCCCTGACCCAGCACCTAGTTACCCAGGCAACACTCCCATTGCCATCCATGGGGGCTACCAGAGCTGTGAGGGCTGCAGGTTTTGGTCCCTGGTCAATGCAGGTGCTATGGCTGCTACACACCTACGTGGTGACACCTGCAGCCCATCACCAAACTGCGGGGCCATATTCTTCAGGGTGGCCTCCCTGGCTGAGATTCTGGGAGCAGAGAACCCCTGGATCAGAGAAGGAAAATGGCCTAAACAGAACACTCTGTCAATGGCTCCCAGAGACGTCCCCGTGACACCCTACTGTGCAGCCCGGGGGTTCTCCTGCTCCTTCATCATCACCACGGGCAAGAATCTGGCAGTGGGAATGGATTATGCATCTGAGCAAGGGGGAACTGGCCATGGAGGTGGAGGAGGACTTGGCTTTGCCTTCCTCATCCTCCTCCTCATTCAAGTTGTCCTCTTCCACTTTCTTCTCCATGACCACGTGCTCCATTTCCATGGGCAGGTCCTTCCTCTCCTCCACTTCCTCCTCTCTGGCCAGGTCCTCTTCCTCCTGCTCCTTTTCCGTGACCAGGTTCTCCTCCTTCTCATCTTTCTCTGTGGCCAGGTCCTCCTGCTCCTACTCCTCCATTGCCAGGTCCACCCCCTTCTCTTCTTCTTCTCCCTTCATCAGCACATCCTCGTCCTCCTCCATTCCTGGGTCCTCCTAGTCTATAGTCAGATCCTTTACCTCCTCTTCTGCCTCTTCTTCTTCTCCTTGCATGGCCACATTCTCCTCCTCCTCCTCCGTGACCAGGTCCTCTTCCTCCTGCTCCTTCTCTGTAACCAGGTTCTCCTCCTCCTTTTCCTCCTTCTCGTCTTCCTCTCTGCCCAGGTCTTCTTGCTCCTCCTCCTCCATGGCCAGGTCCTCCAACTTTTCTTCTTCCCCCTGCATGGCCACATTCTCCTCCTCCTCCTCTGTGACCAGGTCCTCTTCCTCCTGCTCCTTCTCTGTGGCCATTTCCCAATCTTTCTCCACTTCCTTTTCCTCCATAGCCAGTACCTCCTCTTCCTTCTCCTGCCTGGCCACATCCTCGTCCTCCTCCATTGCCAGGTCTGCTTCCTTCTCCTCCTCCTGACCCAGATCCTCCTTGTCCTCCTCTGTGGCCTGGTCCTTCTCCATGGCCAGGTCTTCCTCTTTCTCCTCTGGAGCAAGGTCCTCCTCCTCTCCCTCCTGCTCCATGGCCAGGTGCTCCACTCCTGTGGCCAGGTCCTCTTCCTCTTTCTCCACAGGCAGGTGCTCCTCTTCCTTTTCCATGCCCAAGTCCTCCTCTTTCTCCTCTGGAGACAGGTCCTCCTCCTCTTCCTCCTGCTCCATGGCCAGGTGCTCCACTCCTGTGGTCAGGTCCTCTTCCTCTCCCTCCACAGGCAGGTGCTCCTCTTCCTGCTCCATGGCCAGATTCTTCTCTTCTTCCTTTTGCTCCATGATCAGGTGTTCCTCCTCCAGGGCCACGTCCTTCTCTTCCTCTTCCTTTACTTTCTTCTTCCTCCTGCTTCTCAGTGGTCAAGTCCTCTTCCTCTTCTATGCAGTGGTCTTCCTCCTCCTCTTCTGCTGACAAGTTCTCTTCCGCCTCTTTTCCTCTGCTGGAGACACATTCTCCTCCTCCTCCTCCTTCTCTTCTGCTGACAAGTTCTCTTCTGCCTCCTTTCCTCTGCTGCAGACACATTCTCCTCCTCCTCCTCCTCCTCTCCTCTTCTGCAGACACATTCTCTTCCTCCTCCTCCTCTTCTTCCTCTTCTGCAAACAGGCTCTCCTCCTCCTCTTCCTCTTCTGAAGTCAAGTTTTCCTCTTCCTCCTCTTCAGATACATTCCCCTCTTCCTCCTCCTCCTCTTCTCCAGACACATTCTCTTCCTCCTCCTCCTCTTCTTCCTCTTCTGCAGACAGGTTCTCCTCCTCCTCTTCCTCTTCTGCAGTCAGGTTTTCCTCTTCCTCCTCTTCAGACACTTTCCCCTCTTCCTCCTCCTCATCCTCTTCTGCAGACACAATTTCTTCTTCCTCCTCCTCTTCTTCCTCTCCTGCAGACACATTCTCTTCCTCCTTCTCCTCTTCTTCCTCTTCTGCAGACACGTTCTCCTCCTCCTCCTCCTCCTCCTCCTCTTTCTCTTCTGCAGACAGGTTCTCGTTCTCATTCTCCTTCTCTTCATCCTCTTCTGCAAACAGGTTCTCATCCTCCTCCTTGTCCTCTTCTATAGATATTTCCTCCTCCTCCTTCTCCTCTGTGTCCAGGTCTTCCTCTTCCTCTGTGGTCATGTTCTCCTTCTCTTTTATCACTAGCTCCTCCACCTCCTCCTCTTTTTCAATGATCAGGACTTGCTCTTCCTGCTTCTCCTCCTCCTCCTCTGTCTCTAGCTCTTCCTCCTCTTCCTCTCCTTCTCTGTCTGGGTCTTCATCCTCCTCTGCCTTTTCCTCAGGGGCAAGGTCCTTCTCTGACTGGTCCGTGGGGGTCTCTGCATCAGAGAGACAAGGGCAGAGGGTGACTCTTGCTGGGGAGGGGGGAAGAGGAAGGACAGGGGTGTGAAGGGATGGGGAGAGCAGATTTAATGTTTCCCCCTGCCATGTAAGCATCTAAAGGCAGAGAGACCCCCACACTGCCCCTCCCAGATACCCTCACCGCCAGGGCCCCATGACAGAGAGATCCCCACACTGCCCCTACCACAGACCCCTCAGCCCCAGGGCCCCATGGCAGAGAGATCCCCACACTGCCCCTCCCACAGACCTCTCAGCCCTATGGCCTCATGGCAGAGAGATCCCCACACTGCCCCTACCACAGACCCCTCACCCCGTGGCCCAATGGCAGAGAGATCCCCACACTGCCCCTCCCACATACCCTCACCGCCAGGGCCCCATGACAGAGAGATCCCCACACTGCCCCTACCACAGACCCCTCAGCCCCAGGGCCCCATGGCAGAGAGATCCCCACACTGCCCCTCCCACAGACCTCTCAGCCCTATGGCCCCATGGCAGAGAGATCCCCACACTGCCCCTACCACAGACCCCTCACCCCGTGGCCCCATGGCAGAGAGATCTCCACACTGCCCCTCCCACAGACCCTCAGCTCTATGGCCCCATGGCAGATGGGGCCCTTCACTGTCCCATTCTCCCTGGGAGTTGCCCCAAAGCATCAGGGACCCACTTCCCAGCAGCTCCCCCCATGCCCCACTGCAGGGGGTGGCTCTGCGACTGCCGCTGATGTCATTGGGCTCAAGTGGCTCAGGCAAGACCCCTGGGCTGGGATCCCCCCAATGACTGTGACAGAGTGACTGAGTGTTAATGGCCCCTTGCTCCTCTCCATTCCCAGGGGGTCTCCTCACCTGCACTGGAGGAGCACTCAGCCTCCGTATTGCAGGGAGCCTCCAGAGAGTGGCTGCTCTCCCCTCCGGCACCAGTTGAGCTACCAGGGCAGCGATCCCCCAGCTCCTGCCCTGGAGATGCCTCCTGCTGGCCCATGTGGCTGGGCTGAGGGCTGGACTTCCAGCAGAAGCAAACCCAGAGCTGCGTTGCCTGTCTTCTCCTGTGGTCTGAGTCCTGCCTGCCCAGATTGAACTTGGACCACCTCCATCTTGGCCTGGATGTTGTCTTTTTCCGCTCGGCATCAGCCCTGGGAGTTGGTTTCCTCCTGGTGAGCAAGGCCAAGCAGGACCATCTCCTGGGGTGGCCGGGGCCTGCTTCCCATGCCATGGGGATGGAGGGGCAGCTCTCTGTCTGGGAACACTGGCAGCTGCCCCCCTCTGACTCTGGGGCCACCTGCGGACCCTTCCTCCTCAGATACCTTCTCAGCACATCCATCCTGGAACTGAGCAGGGAGCAGCCATGAGTCTGGGGCAAGACAGCCTTTCACCAATGGGCCTGTGTGCCCCCCAGCTGGAATGACTCTCTCATCCCATGCCCCCTGGGGGACACCTGGACTGGGATCTGCACACACTGGCAGGGCTCACCATGTAGGCTGCTCCCAAAGCTCCCTCGGTGTAGGGATCCCCAGGGAATCACATCCTTTTAGAGCAATGGGGTCAGTGACAGAGACCTGTAGTCAGTCTGGACAGGCATCATCCTCCTGTAGCCCCTGGCCACATTACCTTTCTGGCCTGAGAAGGCAGAGAACCCAGGTGTCCAGGCTTCACTCCTGAGCCATTGGCAACAGCAGACAGATGCCCCCTGTTCCTCAACCCCCACTCAGCAGCTACCAGATTGAGGATATCCCAACATCAGCTCCCGACTCCTACGTCACCACCCCCCCCCGCACAGCAGACCATGGGTAGGCAGCTTGGTCAGGGGCGGCTCCATGAGGGCGAGGGGCCAGGAGGTGGGAGCAGCAGTGGAGCAGCGTGGTGGGAGGATGGGAACCTTTGCCCCAGAGGCACACAGTGATGCCCCCCTGAGCACGGTGCCTTGGTGTGTGATTAATTCTTGTTACAAAAAATAATGCAGTAATTTGGTTTGAGTTAATCACATGCATTAACTGCAATTAATTGATAGCCCTAATTATTATGTAGGATTACAAATATTTGCACTGTACAGAAAAACAATCTACAAGTTGAAACCTGAAGGGGCATACAAATGTTTAGCATAACTGGCATGTAAATTCCTTGCAACGCCAGCTACAGTAGTACCATACAAATGTCTCTTCTCACTTTCAGCGATATTCTCCATGAGAAGTGGGCAGCGTTATCTCCTGCAAATGTAAACAAACTTGTTTATCTTTGCGTTTGGCTGAACAAGGAGTAAGACTGAGTGGACTTGTGGGCTCTAAAGTTTTACATTGGTTTGTTTATGAGTGCAGTTATGTAACAAAAAATGTCTAGGTTTGTAAGTTTCACTTTCACGATAAAGAGATTGCAGTACAGTAGTTGTATGAGGTGAATTGAAAATACTATTTCTTTTATCTATTCTTTGGTGTAAATATTTGTAATCAAACATAATAATATATAGTGAGCACTGTACACTTTGTATTCTGTTTCAGAGGGGCAGTCGTGTTAGTCTGTATCAGCAAAAACAACAAGGAGACTTTGTGGCACCTTAGAGACTAACAAATTCTTTGTGGTATAGCCCACAAAAGCTTATTCCCAGATATATCTGTTAGTCTCTAAGGTGCCACAAGGACTTCTTGTTGTTTTTGTATTCTGTTTTGTAACTGAAATCAATATATCTTAATATATATAAAAAATCCATAAAAATATGGATTATACATTTACTTTATAATTGGCAGCCCTAGTTATTGGCTTTGGATGGAGCCAAATGGGAAATCAGTAGAACTTCTTTCCCAAACACTCCCTGTCCTTCTGAGCTCAGAGGGCTTAATGTTCATTGTCTGATCAAGACTCACTACTGCCAGGAGTTTGAGAAGTGTCTATCCCTTCACTGGATAGATGGGGAAACTGAGGTATAGAGATGGGAAGTGACCTGCCCAGGGCCCCACAGCAGGGCAGTGGCAGAGCCAGAAAGAGAAGCCAATAGCCCTGCAACCCCTGCTCTGAGGCCTGGCTCAAGCCTTCTCTCTGTTGCTTGTTGCAGCTTCTTGCCTCAGCAGGGATGGAACCTGGGTCCTTAGAATCATAGAATATCAGGACTGGAAGAGACCTCAGGAGGTCATCTAGTCCCACCCTCTACTCAAAGCAGGACCAACTCCAACTAAATCATCCCAGCCAGGTCTTTGTCAAGTCGGGTCCTAAAAACCTCTGAGGATGGAGATTCCACCATCTCCCTAGGGAACCCATTCCAGTGCTTCACCCTCCTAGTGAAATAGTGTTTCCTAACATCCAACCTAGACCTCCCGCACTGCAACTTGAGATCATTGCTCCTTGTTCTGTCATCTGCCACCACTGAGAACAGCCGAGCACCATCCTCTTTGGAACCTCCCTTTAGGTAATTGAAAGCTGCTATCAAATCCCCCCTCACTTTTCTCTTCTGCAGACTAAAGAAGCCCAGCTCCCTCAGCCTCTCCTCGTAAGCCTTGTGCCCCAGCCCCCTGATCATTTTCATTGCCCTCCGCAGGACTCTCTACAATTTTTCCACATCCTTTCTGTACTGGGGGGCCCAAAACGGAACACAATACTTCAGATCTGGCCTCACCAGTGCTGAATAGAGGGGAATAATCACCTCCCTTGATCTGCTGGCAATGCTCCTATTAATGCAGCCCAATATGATGTTAGCCTTCTTGGCAACAAGAGCACACTGCTGACTCATATCCAGCTTCTTGTCCACTGTAATCCCCAGGTCCTTTTTTGCAGAACTGCTGCTTAGCCAGTCGGTCCCCAGCCTGTAGCGGTGAAAGAGATTCTTCCGTCCAAAATGTAGGACTATCTTGGCCCCTGCTGACTCCACTCCCTCCTAACACCTGAGTCACAAGGGCTGCTGTGCCCTGGGGAAGTGTTTAGTGCCCAATAACAGACTAGGATTGTCGTCCAGGCACAAGGGTACAAATCTATCACAATCCCCCAGTAATAACATAACAAGCGAGGGAGCTTATTGGGCAGAGAGAAGAAAGGTCTGGGACTAAGGAAAGAACAGGAGCAACTAGAGTAGTAACCCATCAACAATCACAGCATTTAAAAGGGGCCCAACCCCCACCAACCAGTTCCCTCCCAGCCCCTGCATAGCAGAACGGAAGGTGAGTATTAGTTGTCCAGGGGCTGATGCTGCCTATGCTCCTTGGCCAACTTGAAATTCACAAGGAAAAGAAGCAAACGTGGGGATTCTTACTGGATCTTCGGTCTCAGTGTCAATGGGCACCTCCCAGGCTGTGACGCATCTCCCTCCGCTCCACTCCACCAACAGCCAACAACCGAATGTAAACTGACTCCTTTGTCTCCGAGCGCTGGCTACTGATTGGCTCCCTCCGCTCCACTCCACCAACAGCCAACAATCGAATGTAAACCGACCCCTTTGTCTCCGAGCGCTGACTTCTGATTGGCTCTGGTGGTAGCTCCCTGCGTGTTCCGTCTCCGCCAGGCATTCCAGGCATGCTAGGAAGAGGGATCCTGAGCCCTGTAACCATTGCAGTGGTGGATTAACGCACAGGGGGCCCATGCTCAGGGGTCTCAGGCAACTTGGGGGGCCCTGGGAAAATCTCACAATTCTCGGGCAACATGTTTTTCCTGGTGATTTTCCCCACAGAAATGTTTGTAATCAAAATCACTATATATATATATATATATATGGGGTTTCTATTGGAAGCTAACTTGACTGCGTTCAATTATACAAAATGGGAATGTAATCAGGTTACAGAATTATAAAAAAAATAATTAGAGCAGTGCAAGGGATATTAGGCAAAAAAAGAATTTGTGTGTGTAAATATTTGTGTGTAATTATGCAAGGTTTTAAGGACCTAAACCATACTCATGGTTTGTAAAATCTTGTTTGTAGGTTTGAGATAAATTAGGTTTGTTTTGTTCTGTTTTTAAATGAAAAAATAATGCCACCAAAACTCCATTTATATCTCACATCCAAAGGTCCCTGCTGCAACTCCGCATGCTGCAGCCTGCACCTCCCATGACGGGCAGGGGCAGGGGCAGGGGCAGGGGCAGGGGCAGGGGCAGGGGCAGGTGCAGAGCGTGGCAGGGCAGGGAGACGACATCTCCCATAATGGCAGGGCCCGTTCACAGCAAGGGCAGCACCTCCCCACGGTAGCACGGATCCCACCTACTCCTCCTGCTTTCTCCTGACACCAGCCCCACCCTTCCCGGCACCACCTCATGGCAACTTCTGCTTCCGGACTCGCACCAGAAATGGGAAGTTTGGGCCGGGCCTGGCAGTGGCTGATAGGAAATGGAGGAAGGAGACACGGCCACTCCCATGGTGCCATGGGCCTCCCAGTGGTGATGGGAGATGGAGGCAGTGGATATCACCTCTCCCGTGGTGCCATGGGGCCCGACGTGGTTGAGGGGAGACAGAGCCCTAGGGAGATGCTACAGCAATATTTTCATCAACGATTTAGACCATGGCATAGACAGTGCACTTATAAAGCCTGTGGACGATACCAAACTGGGAGGGGTTGCAAGTGCTTTAGGGGATAAGATTAAACTTCAAAATAATCTAGACAAACTGGAGAAATGCTCTGAAGTAAACAAGATGAAATTCAATAAGGACAAATGCAAAGTGCTTCACTTAGGAAGGAACAATCAGTTGCACACATACAGAATGGGAAATAACTGCCTAGGAAGGAGCACTGCGGAAAGGGATCTCAGGGGGTCATAGGGGATCACAAGCTAAATATGACTTAACAGAAAAAAAGTGTTGCAGACGCAGCAGTGCCAGAGGCAAGCAACAGTGGTTCGTTGCCTAGAGCGCTTAAGTGCCAATAAACACACCAGGGTGGAGAAGCAAACAACCAAATTTATTTCAGCTCAAATAAGGTGCCAGGGAGAAATAACAATCTCAGATCCTGCACACAGCACACAGGCAGGGCAGGAATATTTATACCCTTCTTCTTGTATTTCTTTTCTGATGCTGACTAGCTGATCTTTTACTCCCCTGTACTTTCCCATCCAGCTGCAGTATCCTTTCTCAGTCAGTCTTTTGTCTCCCCCCCCTTTCTTCCCCCTCTTCGCTGCTGAGACATGTATACAGTATCTTAAAACGACCTTGAGCATGCTCTAGCCTAGCTTCAATGTGTTACAGCAGAGAACTGGTTGTTACAATTAAAAGCTAACTGCTAATACTACATTTTTGCAGCTATTAGTACATTAGGTTACACTAGGTCACACAAGTTTAGTAAGGCAAACATTAAGGCCTTTAACATGGAGGTACTTTGGTTCACCTAGCCCCTAACATGGGCCTTTAGCCAGGAGAGTTTTACTTAGTGACACCAACAAAAGGGAACATTATTCTGGGATGTATTAGCAGGACTATTGTAAGAAGACACAAGAAGTAATTCTTCCACTCTAGTCTTTGCTGATTAGGCCTCAGGTGGAGTATTGTATCCAGTTCTGGGTGCCATATTGCAGGAAAGATGTAAACAAATTAGCAAAAGTCCAGAGAAGAGCAACAGAAATGATTAAAGGTCTAGAAAACATGAGCTTTGAGGGAAGATTGAAAAAAATGGGTTTGTTTAGTCTGGAGAAGAGAAGACTGAGAGGCAACATAACACAAGTTTTCAAGTACAAAAAACATTGTTACGAGGAGGGATTCAAATTGTTCCTCTTAATCTCTGAGGATAGGACAAGAAGCAAGAGGCTTAAAGTGCCGTAAAGGAGGTTTAGGTTGGACATTAGGAAAAACTTCCTAACAGTCCTAAAAATTTCCTGGCCAGTTGAGAGGAGCGAGCAGCGGTAGTGGGTGGGTGGCAGGGGGTGGAGAGGAGCCCTGGTTGGCCGAGAGGAGAGAGCAGCGGCAGTGGGTGGGGCAGGGGGCGGAGAGGAGGCCTGGCCGGGTGAGAGGAGTAAGCAGTGGCAGTGGGTGGGGGGCAGGGAGCAGAGAGGAGGCTGGCTGGCCGAGAGGAGCGAGCAGCAGCAGTGGTTGGGGGGCAGGGGGTGGAGAGGAGGCCTGGCTGGCCGAGAGGAGTGAGCAGCGGCAGTGGGTAAGGGGTAGGGAGCGGAGAGGAGCCCTGGGCCTGGCTGGTCGAGAGGAGCGAGCAGTGGACAGGGGCAAGGGGGTAGAGGGGAGAGGAGCCAGTGGGCAGGGGGACCTCAGGGTGCATCACAAGTGGAGGGGGCCAGGCCAGGGTCCCTTCAGAGCCTGGGCCCAGCACCATGGCGCCAGTGGCACCATCAGAAACCCAGTACTTGGCGTGGACCCTGAGCGAGGCTTTTGGGTGATGCAGTAATGGAGCTAGGGGGTGGTAAGAGCAGTTCCACGTATCTCTAACCCAGCCCCACTTCTTCTGTGCCCAAAGCCATGGCCGTGAGCCCACCCCTTTCAGTCTCAGACCCCACAGCCCCAGAGACCTGACTGGCCACTTACGCTGTGACCCAGTTACAGCTATGAAGGCTCCCCAAGCTCTCTAGAAAGATAGAAGTGGGAGGAGCAACCCCCTTAGCCTGGCAGGCAGGACGCATCCTTCCCAGTATGGCAGAGACTCTGCCCATAGGCAGATAGATCCAACCTAGCCCATAGGAGACTGTTGCGGGGGGTGCAGAGGAAGAAGATGCAGGCAAATGAACATGAGAGAGAGCAAGAGAGACCCCTAGGAGGAAGGAACGAAACTCAGAACAGGGAGTTACTCTCATGGGTCCAACCTTCTCCTAGGCAGCACACCATTGCTGGCCAGAGAGATGAACAGCCCCTGCAATTGGCAACATCATCTCCCTCGAATCCACAGCTAGTCAGGACACTTTTTTTCTTGTTTTTGTTTTTTTCTTAAGAAATCCACACCCAGTTAATGGGAAGTCCCTGCCTGGAGCCAGGGGGGTGGTGACCAGAGCCCTTGCCAGACCAGGCACTTATCTCACTTACAGTGACAGCTGCTCCACTCCCAGCTGAACAGGTCTTGCCTGGCATCAACAACGCTTCTGCTCTCACTCGTTTTCCATCTCACCACTGGGCTGGACTCTTTCCCCTCCCTCACCCCTCCTCCACACACTTCTTTCCCCTTGGTGCCAAACACAACACAAGAAGGAAAAACAAAAGTGATCATCACAATTTGCCATGATGGCTAGGCTCTTCTTCTTGCATCACCCACATCCCAGGGCTCTAACCTGAACCCCCTTTGCATGATGTTGTCACAGTTACAATTGGAAAGCACCTCACTGCTCCTGCACCCAACATAGTCACTCTGCACAAGAGTCTCTTGTCCCTTCCACTGGCTTTAACCCCACAGAGCCCCAGGTCCAGCTAGGATACACCTTATTTTTCTTTAGTACTGAGGCTCTTGTCCTCTCCTTCCTATCTCTCTTGGACTCCATCTGTGGGAGAGGACAGGGAAGTGTTACAGACACACAGACCCTCCCCCAGCTCTCTCTGCACCCTGGGCTCACACCTGGTTGTTTCCCCAATCCTTGGCACTGTCCAGCACGTCTCCCCCAACAGAAGTCATAGAATCATAGACTATCAGGGTTGGAAGAGACTTCAGGAGGTATCTAGTCCAACCCCTGCTCAAAGCAGGACCAGTTCCCAACTAAATCATCCCAGCCAGGGCTTTGTTGAGCCTGACCTTAAAAATCTCTAAGGAAGGAAATTCCACCACCGCCCTAGGGAACCCATTCCAGTGCTTCACCATGCTCCTTGTGAGGAAGTTTTTCCTAATATCTAAGCTAAACCTCCCCCACTGCACCTTCAGACCATTACTCTTCATTCTATCATAGGGTTGGAAGGGACCTCAGGAGGTCTTCTAGTCTAATCCCCTGTTCAAAGCAGGACCTAGCCCCAGATTTCTACCCCAGTTCCCCAAATAGTCCCTTCAAGGATTGAACTCACAACCTTGCATTTAGCAGGCCATTGCTCAAATCACTGAGCTATCTCTCCCCCCTTGAGCCTCTGGTACCACTGAGAACAGTCTAGATCCATCCTCTTTGGAACCCCTTTCAGGTAGTTAAAAGTAGACATCAAATCCCCCTCATTCATCTCTTCTGCAGACTAAACAATCCCAGTTCCCTCAGCCTCTCCTCAGAAGTCATGTACTCCAGCCCCCTAATCCATTTTGTTGCCCTCTGTTGGACTCTTTCCAATGTTTCCACATCTTTCTTGTAGTGTGGGGCCCAAAACTGGACACAGTACTCCAGATGAGGCCTCACCAATGTCGAATACAGGGGAATGATCACATCCCTCAATCTGCTGGAAATGCCCCTACTTATACAGCCCAAAATGCCGTTAGCCTTCTTGACAACAAGGCCACACTGTTGATTCATATTCAACTTCTCGTCCACTGTAACCCCTAGGTCTTTTCTGCAGAACTGCTTCCTAGCCATTCTGTCCCTCGTCTGTAAAAGTGAATGGGATTCTTCCATCCTAAGTAAAGGACTCAGCACTTGTGCTTGTTGAACGTCATCACGTTTCTTTATCTAGGTCCCTCTCTATCCTATCCCTACCCTTCACCATATCTCCAATCCTCCAAGTTTAGTGTCATTGGCAAACTTGCTGAGAGTGCAGTCCATGCCATCCTCCAGATCATTAATGAAGATATTGAACAAAACTGGCCCCAGGACCCACCCTTGGGGCACTCCATTTGAAATGGGCTGCCAACTAGACATGGAGCCATTGATCACTACCGGTTGAGCCCGATGATCTAGCCAGCTTTCTATCCATCTTATAGTCCAATCATCCAGCCCATACTTCTTTAACTTGCTGGCAAGAATACTGTGGGAGACTGTATCAAAAGCTTTGCTAAAGTCAAGGAATAACACATCCACTGCTTTCCCCTCATCCACAGACCCAGTTATCTCCTCATAGAAGGCAATTAGGTTAGTCAGGGTTGACTTGCCCTTGGTGTATCTATGCTGACTGTTCCTGATCACTTTCCTTGCCTTTAAGTGCTTCAGAATTGATTCCTTGAGGACCTGCTCCATGATTTTTCCAGAGACTGAGGTGAGGCTGATTGGCCTGTAGTTCCCTGGATTCATAGATTCATAGACTCTAGGACTGGAAGGGACCTCGAGAGGTCATCGAGTCCAGTCCCCTGCCCTCATGGCAGGACCAAATACTGTCTAGACCATCCCTGATAGACATTTATCTAACCTACTCTTAAATATCTCCAGAGATGGAGATTCCACAACCTCCCTAGGCAATTTATTCAGTGTTTAACTACCCTGACAGTTAGGAACTTTTCCCTAATGTCCAACCTAAATCTCCCTTGCTGCAGTTTAAGCCCATTGCTTCTTGTTCTACCATTAGAGGCTAAGGTGAACAAGTTTTCTCCCTCCTCCTGATGACACCCTTTTAGATACCTGAAAACTGCTATCATGTCCCCTCTCAGTCTTCTCTTTTCCAAACTAAATAAACCCAATTCTTTCAGCCTTCCTTCATAGGTCATGTTCTCAAGACCTTTAATCGTTCTTGTTGCTCTTCTCTGGACCCTCTCCAAATCTTTCTTGAAATGCGGTGCCCAGAACTGGACACAATACTCCAGTTGAGGCCTAACCAGCGCAGAGTAGAGCAGAAGAATGACTTCGCGTGTCTTGTTTACAACACACCTGTAAATGCATCCCAGAATCACGTTTGCTTTTTTTGCAACAGTATCACACTGTTGACTCATATTTAGCTTGTGGTCCACTATGACCCCTAGATCTCTTTCTGCCATACTCCTTCCTAGACAGTCTCTTCCCATTCTGTATGTGTGAAACTGATTGTTCCTTCCTATGTGGAGCACTTTGCATTTGTCTTTATCGAACTTATCCGGTTTACCTCAGACCATTTCTCCAATTTGTCCAGATCATTTTGAATTTTGACCCTGTCCTCCAAAGCAGTTGCAATCCCTCCCAGTTTGGTATCGTCCACAAACTTAATAAGCATACTTTCTATGCCAACATCTAAGTCGTTGATGAAGATATTGAACAGAGCCGGTCCCAAAACAGACTCCTGCGGAACCCCACTTGTTATACCTTTCCAGCAGGATTGGGAGCCATTAATAACTACTCTCTGAGTACGGTTATCCAGCCAGTTATGCACCCACCTTATAGTAGCCCCATCTAAATTGTATTTGCCTAGTTTATCGATAAGGATATCATGTGACACCGTATCAAATGCCTTACTAAAGTCTAGGTATACCACATCCACCGCTTCTCCCTTATCCACAAGGCTCGTTATCCTATCAAAGAAAGCTATCAGATCCTCCTCCTTCCCTTTTTTAAAGATGAGCACTACAGTAGCCTTTCTCCAGTCATCCGGGACCTCCGCCATTTGCCATGAGTTTTCAGAGACAATGGCCAATGGCTCTGCAATCACATTCCCAACTCCTTTAGCATCCTTGGATGTAGCGCATCCGGCCCCATGGACTTGTGCTAGTCCAATTTTTCTAAATAGTCCTGAACCACTTTTTTCTCCACACACGGCTGGTCACCTTCTCCCCATACTGTGCTGCCCAGTGCAGCAGTCTGGGAGTTGACCTTCTTTGTGAAGACAGAGGCAAAGAAATGATTGAGTATGTCATAAACAGATAAGAAAAGTTAATAGCACAGAAGTACTTTATATCTCTTTGACTGTAAAGGATTAACAAGTTCAGTAAGCCTGGCTGTCACCTGACCAGAGGACCAATCAGAGGACAGAATACTTTCAAATCTTGAGGGAGGGAAGTTTTTGTCCTGTGCTGTTAGTTTTGGTTGTTGTTCACTCTGGGGGCTCAGAGGGAGCAGATGTGCAACCAGGTTTCTCTCCAATCTCTCCAATACAGGCTCTTATAAGTTCAGACTAGTGAGTACTAGGTAGATAAAGCGAGTTAGGCTTATGGTTGTTTTCTTTATTTGCAAATGTGCATTTGGATGGAAGGAGTTTTAATTGTGCATTTAGCTGGAAGGAGTTAAATGTGTATTTGGTTGGAAGGAGTTCAAATGTGTATTGGGCTGAAAGGAGTTCAAATTGGTATTTTGCTGAAAAGATTTTAATTTATACTTGTATACTTAGGCTGGGAGGGTGTTCCCAGTGTCTATAGCTGAAAGACCCTGTATCTATTCTGTCTTAAATTTACAAAGATAATTTTTACTGTTTTTCTTTCTTTAATTAAAAGCTTTTCTTGTTTAAGAACCTGATTGTTTTTTTATTCTGGTGAGACCCCAGGGAACTGGGTCTGGATCCACCAGGGAATTGGTGGGGAGAAAGGAGGGAAGAGGGAGAGAGAGGCTGATTTCTCTCTGTGCCAGGATTACTTTCTCTCAGGAAGAGTCTGGGAGGGGGAAAGAGAAGGAGGGAGGAAGGTGAATTGTCCTCTCTGTTTTGTGATTCAAGGAGTTTGAATCACACAATGATCTTCCAGGTTAACCCAGGGAGGGGAAGCCTGGGAGAGGCAACGGTGAGGGAAAGGGTTTACTTTCCTTGTGTTAAGATCCAGAGGGACTGGGTCTTGGGGGTCCCCGGGCAAGGTTTTGGGGGGACCAGAGTGTACTAGGCACTGGAATTCCTGGTTGGCGGCAGCGCTACAGGTCCTAAGCTGGTAATTGAGCTTAGAGGAATTCATGCTGGTATCCCATCTTTGGACGCTAAGGCTCAGAGTGGGGAATTGTACCATGACATGGTGTGCAGTGTGTGGGATAGATAGATAGACAGATAAGATAGAATCCAAAAGCCAGTGAGGTTTTTATTTCTCTCCCTGCTAGCTATCTGCAGGCAGACTGAGAGGTTTGGGTTTAGAAGCAAAAGCCAGTAGGATTTTTTCTCTCTCTTTTCTCTCTGCTAGCTGTTTGTAAGCAGGAGAGAGGGTTTTTAAAAATAAATAAATAGCCAGAAAATTTTTTCCTTTTCTCCTTTCTGGTTGTGCAGAGAGACTGCCTGAAGGCAGAGGCATTAGAGTTTAACAAGGATCTTTGTTAAACAAAGGGACTCCAGCTGTGAGTCACCATACACCAGCAAAACACATTTGCAAATGAAAGATTTCCTTTTGTTCTAGTTTTATTCGGGAAAGCTTGTTAGAAAGACTCCGTTGCTTAGCAACAGAGCAGGCAGCAGAGGAACAGTAATTCAGACAGTAAACCAGCAGAGGGCACCCCAACACAAGAAAACAGGAACCATGACTTCCAAGGCAAAACTGGATTCAGAAGAATAGGTCAAACAGGCAGCCCACCAACGAGAAATGGAAAAAAAATTACAAGAACTAGAAATAAAACAAAAAGAGATGGAGCTAAGAGAAAGAGAAAAGGAGGCTGACCACAGGAGAGAGTTGGAATTCCTGAGGAAAACCCACCGGCAGGCCCTGGAATTAGAAAAGGCTAAGCAACAGAACCCAGCTGTCAAAGTTAGAATCAGGACTCACAATTTGTCAGACCACTCTGTTTTATTAGCGCAGCGCTCCGCCAATAACACCCAGATAATGTGAGCACCATGCAAGACACAAACTATCTTATTTATACAGATAAAAGGGCAAGCACTTAACAAGATAACAAAGGAAGCAGAATCTGATAAGTTTATCTGGGCTAGGCATGCATATCTTATTTCCTTACTAACTATTACTGATCCTCTGTTAATGTTTTGCCATTAGCACCCTTGTTTATGCCTAATGTTTCTTTTCCTGGCACCTGTATTTCAACATTTCTTATTTCTGCTTAAAGGTACATACAATATTTCTTTAATCTATTCTTATTTTTACAATTTAATTCATTCTACTTTCACAATCCCTCCTTTTGGTCAAGCTCACGCCATGACCAAAATTTTACTGGTTCCACAAATCAATCATTCTTTATTTCTTCATCAGTGATATTTAAAATCATCATATTAGCACTCTGGTTTGGGGCAGCTATCTGTGTGGCATGTCTTTTTACACCATTTTGGATGCAACAGGAGATTAACTGAAAGCATACAAAAATCACTAAGATTCCAAACAGGATAGTTAGGGCTCCCTGAAACAACCAGTTTCCTATGCCAGAGAAATTGAACAGGTTACTTAGCCACTTCCCTAAAGAACTCGACTCTTCATGGGGAAGATATGCGATTTGTTCTAAGTGGCTGTAGCGATCTATTACCTCATTGGTATTGTATAAACACACAACATTGTTTTCCAGTGAGAGCACAGGTCCCTCCTTTGGCTGCCAGCACTATGTCCAATGCCTGACGGTTCTGGAGGGCGACCTATCCGATCGCCCCTGTTTCTTTGGCCAGGGCTCTTAAACTTTCTCTGGTTTTATTTGCCATTATTTTAACTACTGATTGTAACCTTAGGAGCCTTTTTGCCTGGTGTATTGCTCCCCCAAGTGGGATAAAGGAACTACCAATAGCCTCTTCCCAGGTGTCATTACTGTTCCATATTGTGTTAAACGGACAAGGTCCTCCAGTGAGGTCTGGGGAACTGAGTGGGATAGCCAGGACAGGAACACCAGTTTGAGAGTGGGCTGGGATGCGGCTGCAGACTCAGCATTTAGAAATAATAAGGGTCTGAGCTATCCACACTTGCTGCTGGATAAAAGAATTGTCATTGTGGACTCCCCAGACCTTACGACACCAGCAGCCGAAGAACAGGCACTACCAGAGGCGCATGTTGGAGGCAGAGCCCTTCTGGTTCTGACAACCTCAACTGAGGGAACTGCAATCACAGTTTTATGTCCACCAGGCAGCAGGCGCTAGGCTCACTACTGCTTCTTCTTGGGCCTTGCTTTATGTAGTAACCTGCTTCTGGCAACCCTTACAAGAGCGTAGATTGTAAGGTATTGCAGGTTGTTCCTCTATGTCTTCTTCTGGAGTCAAAAAATTGACTGCAT
Source organism: Gopherus flavomarginatus (assembly GCF_025201925.1). Classification (NCBI taxonomy): domain Eukaryota; kingdom Metazoa; phylum Chordata; order Testudines; family Testudinidae; genus Gopherus; species Gopherus flavomarginatus. Next base: position 37,418,721 of record NC_066621.1, on the reverse strand, counting down.
GGTCCTGAGGTGATGAGTGGTTCACTGGGGGTGGTGCATTCTTACACTGCGAAGCATGTATCCACTCTGAGATGCCAGACAGTTTAACAGTCGTCCCTTGACTCTGGCTGTAACAATGGCCTTCACACCTTATCTTTTCCTGATGCATACATTCCTCATTCACACAAATAGATTGAGAATACAAACAGTAGTATTTTATATAGAACAAAAAAAGCATTGCAAAATAAACCTTGCTAAGTTTTACAATTGATAACTAAGACAATTTACATTGAGACCCAGGCCTTCAATGTTTCTCTAATTTACTTAACATAGACACAATAGAGAATCCTGTCTCTTACTCCCTAAATCTTAAAACAAAGAGTTAGAGACGGCCCAATTTGTAATGCATATGGGAAAACAGAATCTTATAGTCCCAGGGGGTCATTTCTTTCTGCTATTTAAAAAAGGTGGCTAGCAGGATGAAATCAAATTATACTTTAATTCTTATGGGACATTATAAAATCCTGCTCCTACATATCCCTCTTTTGACACTAAGATTATTAATCGCCAGTGTCACTTCTTATTTAGTCCACGTAATAGAAAATACTGGGAGGTGATTTGGGCCTGTGGCTTTAGCTTTACATACATTTGTTTTATCTACCAGCACATTTTAAACATTTCAATTAAACACATACAATTTAAAACCAAAAACAATTAGGGGTAGTAACACTGGTATGCCAGTAGTTGTGGGAGACCATCCAGAAAATATGTTATACCAATGGTAAGCTGTTATGCTTTTCTGCAGTGGCAATTCTTAACATGTCCCCATTTGCGTGTATAATATGAATAGTCCAGTTTTCCACATTTTTTTTTTAATTTGTTTTTTTAGGAACCATGTTACCTTTTTACCTTTTAACAGATGATTGGTAACTGTTTGCCATTCAATGCCAAGATTGATAGAGAACTCAGCTAAATCAGTGCTTACAGTAAGCTGAGACTCTTTTGTTCTTGTTGTGGCAAATAGTAAATGTGATTATTGGTAAACACAGTACTTACATTACATTTACATTTGTCTTCTGGTAAGTTGCTAACACTTTTTAAACACTTTTCCCCAAGAATTAACACATACACATAGCCCATTATACAGTACTTTGGATTATCTGAAACACAAAAATAACATTTTTCTATCCCTTTTGGGGTGGCATTGATTATTACTTAAAAGACTCCTTTCTTTTACAAATACTCTTGCTGATTGCAGGCAAAACAGAGGAATTACCACCATATTTTCTTGTGTTTTTTTTTTCTTTCTATAGGCAGGCCAGGTTTTAATGGGTTCTACTTTTTAAGGGTTATGCGGAAATTATTCCACTGTTTAGTTATTAAATTCATGAGGTGGTATACCTCAAGTTTTTCCTCATATATAGCAGACCAAGTTTGTAATGTTTTTCCTGCTGTGTTAAGCTTTAAGTTTATTCACAGATAATAGCTGAGAAGCATCATTACCATATTACTTTAAAGGATTTTTCCAAAAATCATACACACTACAAGTTGTTACAGGGGTACTTACTAACATTAAAGTTATTTTAATGTTTAATATTAACAGTAACATTAGCATCAAATCTATTAAAGGTATCTTGTTATACCATGCCGTTTATGTAGGCAATTTGTTTGCTGATCAGGTATGTTCTTTATTTGCAGCTTCTTTTGTGCTGGCAGTTCTCACCTTTCTTTATCAGTTAGGTAATTTGCATCAACACAGGCTTGGCTTTTGGATTCAAAGCCATCAGCAGAGCTCACAGACTCTTGTCTTAACACATAGGGATCTGAAAAAGAAAACACAGCCTACTGCGGCTCTTTTTGGAGCCCTAATAGGATTTCAATTCAGCAGCACGTTTCATTTGCATTTTTTTTTACATCCCTTTCTACAATATACACTGCACATGTCCTAGGGAAAATGCACATTCTTTCTATACTATAACTTTTCAAAAACATTAGCCATATTAATTTTTACATAAGGTATAACTGTTTGTTTTGTTCTTACAGAGTTTTCATGTACTCTTATCAAAGTGACAGTCTGATTACACAGAGTCATTTTAAGGCTCGGTGTTTTTAACATTGCTTCCTTTTGTTTTGTGCACCTCACCTCTGCTGTTGCTTCAGAGGGTCACTGTTAATTTTTTATTCTTTCATTACAGCTCTTATCTGCTATTGTTACAAAAAAACCAAACCAAACAAACAAAAAGACTCCAGAATCTCTACCTATTCTCCTGATTTTGACTGCCCTATTGCAGCCATGACTTGGTCTTTATTTAATAACATTTTAATTTTTGTAAAGAATCAAGTTACCCCTGAAGGGTTAAATGCTAAATACCAAAGCCAAACAACACTAATTACCTGTGTCTTGCAAAAAGGTCTGTCAGTTTTGCAACTTTGAATTAAAGTGTCAAATGAATTTTTAGTAGCATTAAAAACAAAAACAAAATCAATTTATCTTATACCTACAAAACAGGAGTTTTACAAACCAGATGTGTTGGTTTAGATTCTTAGAACTTTACATATTTTCACAGACAAATAGATACATACACATTTTCTTTTCCTTAACATTTTTTTTACACTGCTTTGTTTTTACATAGCTGTATATATATATATATATGGATTATTTACAGGCACTCTTCTGGAAAAGGGCCCATTTCCCCTTCAGAATGGCTGTAAAGAAACCAAGAATTCTCTCTCTTTAACATGGTTCTTTTTAACATTTTCCACAAAGTTTAACTGCTTACTTCTCTTCAGCCTCTGTAGAGTTAACTT